>NC_139699.1:47510812-47723448 GCF_964188405.1 Protomyctophum parallelum | reverse complement strand
AGGCTTATACTGCCGGGCCCGCTGGCTAAGCCTGGCCAGCAGCACTGGACGTAGCGAATCAAGATAGACAGGACGGTGTGTCGAATGACTGTTATGTACCGATAAGACAGGAAGAGGGCATCGGATCTGCTTTTTACATCGTGGTCTTCCTTATAGCTACCAGTAGATCTCTACTAGTATCATTGTCAGTATACCTCTCTGCTTCATACTAAAAACCCAGTGGGTAATAGGAGAACTTGTGTATCTGGTCCATACCATACTGTTAAAACTTGGAGAACTCAATGAAGTTTGTGAGACACGGCAGACAGATGAGAGATGTTCCGATGTTGGTTTATTCAGCAAAAGTACAGCACACTAGCACAGCATAGCATAGGCCCACACAGGAGCCAGCTGGCCACAGCTAGTGACCAGCCCAACTGACAAAATGGTCGTGTTCTGGTTAACCTTTTAAGTATTTTACATGGGTGTAGGCCGGGTGTCGACAGAAAGATGAATACAATTCAATTCAATTCAATTCAAAGGGCTTTATTGGCATGAGAAAACATACGTTTACATTGCCAAAGCAGAAAGAACAATACAGCAATACAATCAAAACAAAAATGATGTACATTTGAAGGTCAGAATCTTCAATAGATCAAATTCTATGTACCAAGGTCACTCAATGCAGGTATAGTGCAGGAATATACACAATGATTAGTCTTTAGTGTGGTTGTGTTCCATTTGATATCCTTCTATCACAGCAACTCACAAATCTTCCTGCTGTGTTTGCACATTGTTGTACTTCGCCCAGCAGATATGGGAGTTTTTTGTCATTGGTCATGTTTTCAAAATCTCTGTGTGTGGTTGTAATCTGTGGGAAGTATGTGTCTCTGATGTCTTGTTACAATGGACAGAAGGTTAGGAAGTGTAGCTCGGTTTCCACTACATTTTGTGTGCAGTGGGTGCATAGTGGGTGCATAGTCTTGAATACACTTGAATACACTTTAGAGACAAGTCCTTTGATCAACCAGTCTGTTTCTTCATGTCAACAAACTCCTTTGTCATACAAATAGCCACATGAATTCGTCTCCAGGAGTGTAAACAAGGAGGGTCTCAGGCGACACCCACGTAGGTGCCAACAGCTGAACACACATTACTTATGAAATACGCATAGAAGTATTGGTTCCAGATTCCACACTTGTACATGTATATCATAGCCATACTGTAGCTATTCCCTTAGCGGTCCTCAGCCTTCAGACACCCCTGTAGGATTAGTTTATTATAATTGAATCTCACCGGTATTGTCCTCTTAGCTCATTGTTTCCCTCCCAGACAGATTCCCAATAAAGTCTAAATTAGATGAGGTTATCCCAATGGAGGGCCGTGGTACAGCTGTATCCCGTCCTTGGAAGAGGAACGACGAAGAATGCAGGTTCATCATCATAATGTTCGTCATCACATTCATACACATAACCTTATTTATTCATAGAAATGTGTATTTGATCAACAGTGTAATTGAATGAAGAGATCAACATCGCATCGTCGGCAACAGCGTCCTGCCCGAGCAAATGAAGTGTGTGTGTGTGTGTGTGTGTGTGTGTGTGTGTGTGTGTGTGTGTGTGTGTGTGTGTGTGTGTGTGTGTGTGTGTGTGTGTGTGTGTGTGTGTGTGTGTGTGTGTGTGTGTGTGTGTGTGTGTGTGTGTGTGGGTGGGTGGGTGGGTGGGTGGGTGGGTGGGGGGGGGGGGGGGGGGGCACCGCTGGCAGGTGTTGCTTCGTCCCTACTCAGTGACTCAATGAAGGTTGCCGTTTTCCACAAGGAAAGTGTATACTACACCATCCGCAGCAACAACAGTGTTTGGTGGCCGAGTGTCATCCATGGTTCACAGGCTTGAGTCAGGGCACATGAAGGCTTATTACTGTATGTGATGAAGACATATGTGCTGCCATTCTGACTTTCACAGACACACACACACACACACACACACACACACGCACATTTGTTAGCACTGTTGTTGCTTTGTTTTTTGTATTGTTGACAGCTTGTTTACGGTGGCCCTTAAAATGTCTTGTAAGCACACTGTGCAGAAACGAGAACGAACAATTGGCAAATAAAGTGCACAAGTGCCACTGTGTTTTGTCATGTTAACCCGCTGCAGTTGGAAAAGAGCTTGCATCACCCCTGGTAAGCAAACAACATAATTCCCCTGCTTGTCAGTGCAATGCAGCAATGCAGTCCCATATGTCTCCTGGATACACAGGGGGCCCCTACAGTGCAGTGTTGATTCTCAGCACGAGACTAATGTAGAACAACGACTCTTTATAGTGCAATTCTTCCCTGTAGCGCATGTGTTTTAAGCTTAAATGGCCCAATCTTTTTCTGATGGACACCAAACGATCTTCTGCTTATAGCGTGAAGCCATGTGTGCTTTTATGACCTCTCGAGTAAAGGTCCTTGCAGACTGGTGTGTTTGGTTTTTTTTTTCAGTTTTTCCGAAAAACTGCAGCAGTCCTTTACTCCTTTTCGCCAGTTTTGCCCTCTGCGAGCACCATGCTTTTTAGCCCCTGTCTGCATTGCCTTTGACTTTAGGAAAATGTCAACAAATCAAAAAGTTAATGGGGAGCACTTACCCCTGGCTGAGTATGTTATTTATACAGGTCTGCAATTTATTTGTGGAAGTGCGCGAGCGGGAGCTTATTGTTATGCAAAGCCGTGGTGCTGTCATGCGGTCCCATGAGTCACCCTGCTATACCCACACAGTGGCTCCAGAGTTCCAGCTCTGTGACTTCTCCATGGCCCCAGTGTACACAATCCTGCTTCATTGCTCACACTCAGCTCATCCACAACAGAAGGGGTGAATAGAACTGGATTTCTGAGGACTGACAGATATATAGAGACTTTATTAGGACATGGACACACAATAAAAAATATCATTTATTGCACCTATTTTCTGTTGCTAGTAGAGGGTGGAGGGTTAGAAACAGAACCTGCTTCGCCTTCGAGCACCAACTGGTACATGCATTTTGCCAGCAGCACATGGCAATCAGTAATACACACGATGCCATTTTAAGCAAAAAATCCAAATGATTTATTACGCATACAATCCTGCAAATTTCCTTTCACCTTTTCTCATACATTACAAACAAGGCTGCATCTTTCTGCAGTTTACATCCTGCTGATTCTTATTTATATATATTATTTCCCCCTATATCCCATCAAGAGTGTGGCCCCGCTGTTTATTTCTCTAACCGTGGGTAATACGATTAGGTGCACCGCTGTGATGCGGACACATCAAAAACCTAGCGGAGGCTATTTCTGTTTGTTCAGCCTGCTATATCATTTAGCCCCGGAGCACCGGGGCCTCCCAGGCCCTGGGGATTGACTCTCTGATGGCCAACATGCTCTGTGAAGTCTCCTGATCTTCAGTCGCTCTCTGCTGACGCCCTGGCGGATTTATTTTTACCGGTCTTCCCCCATCTCTCTCTCTCTCTGACCGTCACTGTCTAGCTGTCTGTCTCTCTCTGTGCATCAATGTGTCTGTACCATCGGTCTCTCTCTCTCTCTCTCTCTCTCTCTCTCTCTCTCTCTCTCTCTCTCTCTCTCTCTCTCTCTCTCTCTCTCTCTCTCTCTCTCTCTCTCTCTCTCTCTCTCTCTCTCTCTCTCTCTCTCTCTCTCTCTCTCTCTCTCTCTCTCTCTCTCCTCTCTCTCTCTCTCTCTCTCTCTCTCTCTCTCTCTCTCTCTCTCTTCTCTCTCTCTCTCTCTCTCTCTCTCTCCCCCTCTTTTCTTTTTGGCTGGACCTAAACAGTGTCTGTCTGGTGCAACATGCGAACTATGTCAATAACACATTTAGGACGATTACGTTGATAGACACTTAATATCAACACCACTTACTGATGATGCAAGCTATGCCAAAGTTATGTTTTTCGAGATTCACCACTGTCTGACCTCCATTGTTTAATTAATTGTCAACCCTGGGACATGGCTAAGTGGTCCAGGCACCTTGGCTGGCAACCCAGTCTGGCAGTGTGCCGCGGGTTCGACTCCCGATCCCGATGGCCTTTACTGCTTGTAATAACCCGCCCATCTCTCTCCCCATTTTCCTGTCCAAGCCACAAAAAAAACATTAAAAATAAATTCATTGTCCAGCCATACAGTAGACTAGGTTCCGACCTAGTCTTAATCCCATGCTGAGTTATTTGCTGTCCTGCATCCCTCTGCCCTCCATCTGGAGTCATTCGGGCCACAGGTCTAAAAATGGCCTACCATGGCCTACGTTCATGTGATTTGAGTCACATTTGCTCTGATTTCCACAGCTGATAATGTGTTCCATATCTCAGGCACCACTGACTGGTAAAATGGTCTTATAGGGAGTAATTTGCTGGTCACTCAGTCCGATCCCATCTTATTGTGGCTTATACGGAGGTGCCGTTATCGTGTCCTCGCAGATGAGCCGAAGTTAGTTGCGTGTGTGTGTGTGGCCTGTGGGCAGACGAAGAGACCGTGGTCAGAAAGGCAGATTGTTTCAGATTCCTGGGCGTCTGAAGGTTCAGGTGCAGGTACTTTTAGACGGACACAGACAAGAGACTGAGAGACATGGCGGATCATAGACAAAACACGTATAGGCAGACGTACCGTACACGTCCCTGGAAGCGCGAGGCAGAGGGTGGTATGTGTCCACTGAGCATAGTAGATAAATTCATCACGAGCAGCGTCTGTCTGCAGAGCTTCCACAGTGGGGTTGAGACTGCCTGTGTGTGTGTGTGTGTGTGTGTGTGTGTGTGTGTGTGTGTGTGTACTGTATGGGTACACACACACACACACACAGTATATGCACAAGCTGCCATGGTTGTCCTGTGCTCTACGATAAGCTCAGAAAAGACACCACGCTAACCCTCCCCGAGTGTGCAACAGCTGCCCCCAATACTACCGCTAATCCGCCAAACATGACCGACTGCCTGGCCAAACAACTGTATCAACATCTAAAGAGAGAGAGAGAGACAGAGACACACAGGCACAGAAAATAACATTGTCAGAGATGAGATAAACATCTATAAGTTCCCTTTTTATTCATCCAGGATTGATGCAAGGTGAAACCAGGTAAGAGTCAAGAGCCACACCAACACATTCCGGCATTCACCTCATGATTGTGGCACTCTGGGGTTGCTCTCGCCCTCGTTTATGTTCTCAGAATGGCCCATCAATGGGGCGATAATGTGCCGCGCGCCGCGAAGCATAATGTGAATTATTGATCAGAAGTAATTGGGCTAATCCCTGTCTGTCCTCAGTCGGCCTTGGCATGATGAGAGGGCTGCTGCCCGCCTGGCTCCTGTGCTGCTCTCCGGCTGCATTGACTCTCACTCGGAGGCATTAAAGGGTAATTGGCTGTGTTTGTACTTCTTGCGAATCAATCTGGCTCTCTCTAAGATCCCTCTGCCTCCAGCCTGTTAAAAATCGGAATGCAATGACAGGGAATGGATGAACAACCTTGTCCACAAACATCTCCCTGTTTCTGCTCTGTCTCGCTAGCCTTCTTGGAGGAATGGGACAGGGGGGGGGGAGACAGACAGACAGATAAACAGGAAGTCAGTCACACAAAAGAAAGGACAGTGTGTGCTATCATGACGTGTGGCCAGCAAACTCAGTCCATTGTGTGCCGATACACGTCAAGACTGAGTCACTTTTCTTCCCCTTTGTGGAGAGAGGCAGAAGACCTGCCGCATTACAGTCACTTTGTTTGCAAAGATTCTGACTGCATCCTGTTGGTGCTTGGAGGGCTGTCCGTTTCCATCTGTGTCACCTCTTGACCTCGCTTCTGTGCTCCATCAATCTCTGTCCCCTGTGCCAGCCTGGTACACAGTGTCTGTCTGTCTGTCTGTCTATTTCCATACTGTGTATCAGCGTATATACATTCATTTTCAACAAATTATCATGTCCGCCAGCTATGAGGAGAATACCTGAGTCCAATTGGAAGTACGCAAAGTATATATTGGTGATATTTCATAGAAATTGTCATGCAAAAGTGGGTCGGGAGGTATTTTCCGCAGTCTCGCAGTCTGGTTATCTATAGAACACTGTAGTGTGACTCCAAGGAGAAGGGATGTCTTGAATTGATATCTTGACAAATTGGAGGTTTCCGACAGTTGCCCTTGACATATCACTCCCATTTCCAGTCCCTATAGCATCCTCTTATATATGTCTGTGTGTGCGGAAATGTGCATACGGACGGTACAAAACGCGTTCCTGTGGGCTGGCATCAGCAACCGAATCCAGCAGAAAATATCCACAAAGAAACTGCAGGACAGTGACTGTTGACTTCTGTTGGTTGGGGCAATGGCCATGTGGAGCACAAACAGCAGCGGGCAATGCAGTGTTTAGGTAACCACTTGAGGTGGAGATTAGCAAGTTAACACGGTTAACAACTCAATTGTTATAATGTGTTTATGTTTATTATATTTTAGGAGAATAATCGGAACCTGTTTATAATCCAGTATGTTCAGTGTTCACATACCGTATGAATTATTTCACTTTGCTGAGAATATTTTAATTCAAAGTGTCTGTCAGCCAAGACAAAACTATAATCACACCCTTATGTTTGTTTATCATTTGGAAGCGTGTTATTAGCGGCCGTCTGGTTTGACCGTCACAATGATTGGACTGTCAATGATTATGACACAGTTGTCACCAGAATTAGACTGCGATTCTCTCACTCAGTCACCAGCGAATGACTTTCCTCGTTTCATGGTGATAAGCACCGTGAAATCAAAAAACGTGCAAGAAAAAAACAAACGGGTGCTACCTTTAATGTCGCCTATACTGGCAGCAGCCTGCACACAACGTTTGGCACTTATCAGCGGTTCAGTGGTTTCTGAGCTCCGCCTCCTGACCTTCTGGCCTGGTGGAGATAATGACGTTATTTATCCAAGCCAAAAGTGAAAAAAAAAAAAAAAAACGCATTAAGACATGCCGTATCGTAATATGTGGCACGGAGACACTATACACTTTGTCACAAAAGAGAAGCTCTCGGTAGAGGGAGGGTGTTGTGCTATTGAACACATTTGCTCCATTTCACAAAGTGACTGATCTGAGGAGAAAGTGGTGATTTAATACTTTATACTTTTGTTACTGGCTTTGGTAAGTGAATGCACAAGTACAATCGATGCATCATTTCTGCATTAATGACTAAATGATGGAAGTGCACATTTTACATTTTTCTCCCCTATTTCAGCCATTTGCTTTAAAGTTGTTGATTATTTTTGGTACTGTAGGCTGACTTTATTGATAGTATAATAGATTAGTAGTAGATAGTCGTAGATTTACAGGAAATTGTGGGGAGAGAGACGGAGAATGACACGACGGAGAATGACACACAGAAAAGGCCGTCGGGATCGGGAGTCGAGCATTGCAGCCTAGGCGCCAGTTGAATAGAATGATGACTCGCAATCTTGTGCCAAGACCTACTATTATCATATCGTTGTCTGCTTGTGCGAGGATTGATTTGTGACGTCTGAGCCTATGGCAGGTATTTCCCCCGGGGTAGTTAATTTCTGGTGGCCTAGCGGCGAGTAAGACAGGACAGGGATGGTTTACGATCCCCGGTTCTGCACGGTACAGGCGGTACATTCATGCCATATTTAACCGCCAACAATTAAAGCCGTCGCTGACCTTTCGTTGTGACTGGCAGTCATTCAAGGCTCCGCAGAGATGCCGGACAGATTGTGACATTGCGGTAAAGCAGGGCGGGGATATATCGCCAGTGTCGAGAGGACATGATTCAAATGCTACCTTGCACGTACACACATTTTACCCCTGAGGCCCTCACATGTGTGTATTGTGAAATATTCCCACCACCTATACAGCACACAACTGGAGGAGTGTTCATGAGAGTGTTCAATATACACTATTGTACAACAGGTCGTTTTGAGGAAGCAATCTGATTGGTTGAAACGGCTTCTAGCCATGGATCAAACCTTCACCATTCACCACCTAATCAAAACAAAGAATTCAGCTGCTCTGTTCTCCCAGAGCGCTAGCAAACTCGGTGGCTAGCCTAGCTTTTTTTTTTCAGCGAGGGTGTGGGTTTAATGTGATTATTGCCACTTCAGTGATGCTTGCGGAACTCTACTTCGTCTCGTTCCTTACCGGATCACAGTTTTGGCAATAATCACGTTAAACCACACCCTCTCGTGTAAAATTGCTTAATTGTTTCGCTGTAGATAGATGTTTTATTGCTCATTCAGTCTCCGCACGCACACACGCACGCACACGTAGAGTGGCCGGAGGAACAGCCGGATGGAAACCACATGGTTGCAGTTCGATCACAGGCTCCCCCAGAGTCAATGTCAAAGAGTCCTTGAGCAAGACGCTGAACCCCTAAATGCTCCCGGTGTGCAGGTTGCCTTACATGGTTTCCTCTGTCATCGGTGTATATTAATGTGTGTGAATTAATTAATGCACAATATGCGTAAAGCTCCTTGGATAAAGGTGCTATATACATGCACCAATTTAGCATTTGTGACTCTTTTTGATACAGTCATGGCGGGCATGTGGCATGTTCAGGAGAGGAGAAAAACTGATTTAAAAAAATATATATATCCAAAATGAGTTAATAGCACAACTCGCTGTTTTCTGCATTACTCTATAAACCGGTGGGTCAAACTGAACAACCAATGTGAAGCTGATTCCCTGCTTTCACAATGTGTGTGTGTGTGTGTGTGTGTGTGTGTGTGTGTGTGTGTGTGTGTGTGTGTGTGTGTGTGTGTGTGTGTGTGTGTGTGTGTGTGTGTGTGTGTGTGTGTGTGTGTGTGCAATGCAATAGAAGGAGGTTAAAGGCACACTTATTGCTGCTGGTAAAGTGCCTCTCCATTCACTGCTGCTGGTGATCCATTGAAAACTCAACACTAGTGTGAATTGTCCTTTCTAATTTAAAAACTCTCTCCCTTATAGAGAAACTTTGGCAGCTTCTAACAGTACCAGTTTGCGTTACCTATGGCAACGGCATGCCTGTGATGCACACACGCTTGCATTACATTTCAGTAGTACAACATATTTTCAGATGGGGGTCGGTGGCCACTGGCCAATTACATATATACATATAATATCGAGCACCACTGATACAGAAACATGAGGTTTTTCAGAAATTTTTCACCATTTAGAAGCCTTTTTTTAAATTTCGACGTCAGGCCTAAATGTGTTAAGCTTCACATTCTTCTGCAGTTCACTGGTCCGCTCTGGCGAGAGCTCATTGATTTAGACGAGATGAACACGATGCAAACACTGTGTGATTCAGTCAGATCTGGCTGCAGTCTGCATTCTCAGGCCAAAACTCACTCACTGTAATCTGGAGAAAAGTAGATAGACGGGTCGGAGACATGATAGACATCACATGGAAATAGCATATAAAACCTACAATTGTGTGTGTGTGTGTGTGTGTGTGTGTGTGTGTGTGTGTGTGTGTGTGTGTGTGTGTGTGTGTGTGTGTGTGTGTGTGTGTGTGTGTGTGTGTGTGTGTGTGTGTGTGTGTGTGTGTGTGTGTGTGTGTGTGTGTGTGTGTGTGTGCATGAGAGTGCGAGTGAGCCTAGCATGCAGTACATAATGTATACTGTATATATTCAGTATATACAGATATATTCTATACAGTACTGTATATCGTTGCTGTCTAGCAGAAACCTTGTATCTCCACGTTTCAAATGTGTATGCCTTTTCATAAATGGATGGCCTAGTAGTGAAAATAGCTCATCTACAAGCTCAGTAGTTCAGTTTTATAATAGCCTCGGGAACCCAGAAGTTTTTATTTCCAGGGAGAAAAAAACAAAGCCTCGGAACCGAGTCCACTTCAATACGGCATAGAGTAGCGCAAACGTCGATCACTCTCTGCTGATTTCTGATCGTCTGCACCTTTGTTAAATTGACACACACACGCACACCCGTACACACACACACTCTTCTCTCCCTCTGTCGCTCTAATTAATTAGTCTCATGTCGCGCAGCTGCGTCTAGATTCTCCCGGCGGATCCTGCCGGGAGCTGCCTATGCCATAGAAAGCATAGGAGGACCCCAGGCTAGTATTATGATGACTCAAAGACTAAAATAATTTGCACACCATCGCCCCCACCATCTCAGGACATTGTGGTACTGCAGCTGCTTCAGAAGCCAGAAAGAAATGACATGGACTGGTTCTATCAAAGTGGTGATTTAGGCTGAATCCATTAGAAGATTCGTTTTTCGGGGCGTAAACAATATGATATTAAATATTAAATACAGTTTTAAAATGCATGTTGTAGTTCCTTTAACACTTTGTAAAATGGTACAATAATACTAAAAAGGATAACACATAAAGCCCTGAGGTCTGCTATTATTTTTGAAAAATCAAAGAACCACTGACATAGAAACACCTTTTTCAGAAAACTGTCAGGATGTAGAAGACATTTTTAGACTCTGATCTCAGGTCAAAATGGTTTAGTCTGGGCCTGACTTGATCTCACCCGTGACCACGTCTGCCCCTGATGACAGTGATGTGAAACGCCCTCACACCATGACGACAACATGTGAATTATTATGGCAGATGCATGAGTGAAGGTGCTAATGGGAACGCGGACACACAAAGACACACTCCCAACAGCAGGTGGCTCGTATGCGGACAAAAGTCCCACAGGCAACGTGCACAGACTTGCACAGACGTGCACGTCCTTGAGTGGACGTGGAATTCTCTGCTTTGTATCATATTGTCGCACTTTGACCCAAAAGCAGGCTGGTTTTATTCAGAAGTGAGTTTACAAGAAAAGGCGGATAGGAGGTGAGGATTCGTCTGTGCGAACTGAAACTGAAAGTCTCTATTTCTCTTCTTCTCCAGGGGCCCGGGAGGTCCGGGTCGGTGAATGTAGAGATTGAGTATTAACATAGGTTTTCCTTCCTGTTTGGACTCTAGGGCCGGAGGCCAACTCAATTCCAGCGGGGTTGCTTCAGAGAAACCCTACGGAGGTACATAGTCACTTATCGTTCCAGGGCAGAACGGGGGGTCACAATACATAGTATTATTTAGAGAGGGAATTATATGTGAGATCTCTTACCGCCAGACGCCTACATACGTGCACACACAGAGAGGGCAAGCGGTGAATGGAGGGAGGCGGCCGCTTTCATACCCCGTAGGTGTCTGCCGCAGGTGAGAAGGAATCGGCTTGATTCAGAATGCAGACGGGTACGTAGCGGTCCGCTATGATTCGTCCCAGCGGCTGCCACGGCGTCCCGCCTCCCTCTACCTGCCTCTCTCCAGTGTGGAGGCGCCTACCAGGCTGGCGGGCCTGTACAGAGACCCCGCAATATATATAGAAATATTTATAGAGATCACTTTTTTTCATTGAGAAAGGTCATTTAATTAACAGAGCTTGTTGCGTCGTAAAACAGTCACATTTATATTTAACGGCTGAAGCCAAAGCAGGCGGTCGGACTGACTTTTTAACCCTGCAAGACCCGGATATATTTCTACTTGCAAAAAAGAGATTTCAACCGTACTACTACTTTGTACTACTATGACTTTGCAGAGGACTATAAAGCACTATAAACATTATATACGGCCTTTACCGAATGTCCTCCCCCACCATCTCTATCACCATTTCCTGTCAGCCTATACTGTCTGTCCCTCTATAAAAATATAAAATAAAGGCGAAAGCCACAACAAAAAAAACATTTCAAAAGTCAGACCAGGTGCATTACACAAACGCTCTCGTTTTAAACTTAAACAGTGCACCAAAATGCACTTGAGGCTGTAACATAATGGTGCTTCAGCGCTGCTTCTCTCTCTCTCTGCCTCGCTGTGCCCCACAACGCCAGTAGCTGCATTTAGATCCCATCAATCCCATAAGCACCTTGGACCGGAAGGTCAGCTGAGACTGGTGGAAAGTATAACTCAGTACTGTACTTAGCCCATTTAGACCCGAGTTAAAAAACATTCACTTTGAAAGAATATATATTCAAAGATCTGCGCCATATTCTTTTACGATTTTTCAAAAATAGCAGACCTACCAGCTCGTAGCTCGTGAGCTTGTAGATCTGCTATTTTTCAATAGCTAAATTATAACATAATGTTTAAAACACCAAAAGGGGTTCCCGCCCAGAACGGATTGAGTAAAGCACTGGGTACTTTTCCCACCACTGGCTGAGACTGTGATTGGCTGAGACACAACCAGCCTCCATTTCACCCAAAAAATTAACATAGAGTGGAATATATATTAGCAACGATTACTATTAGAATATAGTGGCTTAACCTTTTAATAAAATAACTTTTTTGTTTTAACCAAAAACATATCACTTTTACCCAGCTTTTTAATTGAATGTGTCAAACAGCAGAGGGAGGTGGTATCCTCGTGCTTGGGAAGTGTTTACTTCATTAAGAGTAGTAATGATTTGAAGTCCAGCAGCAGCAGGGAGTTGACACAACGGCCCAACGGGACTATTACCATAATGACCGGCCGCCCCGTAATATTGTTAGGGCATATGCTGTCCTTCTGATAGGCCCAGCTACGGGTCACTGATCAGGTCGACACATGAATAATGTGGCGGGAGCTCAGTGTCCCCTTACTGCTATTTCAAAATGGTAAATCGCTCTGGATTAACATTTAGGCCTGACGTCGAAATAAAATAAAAAAGTCTTCTGAAAGAATATGCATTCAAATATTTGTGCCACATTTTCACGATTTTTCAAAAAATAGCAGACCTACAAGCTCGAGCTTGTAGATCTGCTATTTTCACAATAGCTAAAGTAGAACATAATGCTTAGTTAAAACACCAAAAGGGGTTCCCGTCCAGAATGGGTTAACTCATTTAGACCTGAGGACGATTCTACAAATGTCATCTTAAATCCTGACTGAAAAAACCCATGTTTCTATGTCAGCTGTTCTCAAACATTGTCATGTCAAGGACCCCCAAAAATGATATGTTATTGGCCGCCGACCCCCATCTGAAAATATGTTGTTCCAGGGACCCCCTCCCCCCCAGAAGCAAATATTTAAGTTAAGAACGTTGTGAACCGCTGTGAAAGCATTATATTCAAAGCGACCAAGAAGGAACTGGAGCAGCTCGGACGATTTAGGCCCTTGGTTTATTATAACAGTGTGCACATAAAAAGTGACAACGTTTCGATTGTCGAGTGTAAGGTCATCTGATCTGAAGATGTAACTTACACATTGAAACACTTTTTATTTGCACCCTGTTATAATAAACCCCCCCCCCCCCCCCCCCCCCCCCGCCATATAAATACAGTTTGAATGTTGACGGTGGTGTTCATTCCAACAGATAGTTGATTTGGGGGAATTAAATGATTACATTCATAAGTCAAAGTATAGGCTTGTTTTTTTTTCGGTGACTTTACCAGTGTTTTGGGGCGGAGAGCGGTGCAGCTCCGAGATTTGCATACAGGTTTCGATTGGTCTTTGGAATGTCTTTGTCCTCTCACGCTCTGTCGTAGAGTAACTCTCTACAACATGCTTGGTCGTATACGGCTTGAACGGAGGTGCATAGGATGGTGCTAGAAGGATTCATTTAGGATTTTATACACGGCGACTGTGTGTGTGTGTGTGTGTGTGTGTGTGTGTGTGTGTGTGTGTGTGTGTGTGTGTGTGTGTGTGTGTGTGTGTGTGTGTGTGTGTGTGTGTGTGTGTGTGTGTGTGTGTGTGTGTGTGTGTGTGTGTGTGTGTGTGTGTGTGTGTGTGTGCGCGCGCGCGCGTTACACACGCACACTAAGTGAAGATTGATGGAATTGATGTCACACAGGTAGTTGCTGTATGTAGCGACTGGTTCCGTGTCTATGCCACATGCATACTAACTGGCTGTGTGTGTGTTATATTGAAACCCTACCAAAAAGTATTGCAGTAGATTGAGTTAACAGTGTTATATCAACACCTGGCAGGGATCTAATTTGTCTGCAGACATTAAGGTTCTGACACAGACAAAACCCTGCTATACACTTTGCCGCAGATGATTAATTTCCAATGAAATGAAAACCCACATTTGCTTTTGCATGAAAACTGTGCTTTATGGAGTAATATATGAGCTCGCGGTGCAGTGCCTGCAAACCATTGTGCACCCAATTTAATGTTCAAATAAACGTGCGCGCTGGTGATTGGCACGAGGTTAAACCATTTCTTATCCTCAGGCGTAATGCCGATTGGAATTCACAGAGGGCTGCTCACTGGTCTGCCCACCATGCCCTGGATGCCCAGGGAGCTATTGGAACAGTTAATCACATTCTGACCTGAGATCAGATTCTAAAAAATGACTTCTACATCCCGACAGTTTTCTGAAAAAGCTATGTTTCTGTGTCAGTCGTTCTTCGATTTTCCAAAAATAGCAGACCTACAAGCTCGTAGCGCGCCACTCAGTGGCGCGCTATGAGCTTGTAGATCTGCTATTTTTCAATAGCTAAAGCATAACATAATGCCTTCCCGCCCAGAATGGGTTAATCACAGGGAGAGGCTGTGCGTATTATAGTACAGCAATGCAATCATGCAATAACTGCCAGAGAGTTGTATGATTTGTAATGTCAAGTGTAATAAAGTCTTTCTCTAAACGGGTTGATATTGCATCGAGTCCCGTGTTGTGTTATGAACCGGCAACATAACACTCTCAAGACTAATATTCTGTTATTTAATCATCCCTTTTGAAAAGTCCACACCACTTAAGATAAATGTAAGAATGATAAGTGGTGGTTTGTGACAATTATATTCCTGTGAGGAAAGTTATTTCTGTTATTTCAGTTGTTTGTTTACTGGCTTTGCGTGATACAGTATAGGTCATGTGTATTCATTGTCGGGCCTGTTATTGAGAGGCTGAGGGGCGTGTCGGGTGATGATAATTAACACACAGCTCCAGAGGAGAGGAGCGAGGGATCATTGCCTCTTGTGCATGTTTTATTAGGGAGGGAAATGAGCAAGATTGCATGTCTACACACGCCCGCACGCACACAAGCATGCACACATATACTCTACAATGGCAGAGATGCATACCTATTATGCTGCAATCACACTCATGCACACACTCACACACACACACACGCGCACACACACACACACACACACACACTGTATCTAATATGTCTAAGTGCGTGCACCTGCGCACACAGGAGAGTCACTTTGAAATTGAATGCTGAATACCATGAAATAATTTCACATTAGACCCATTATTATTAGTCATTATTTACACCATGGCATCTTTGAAGGCTCTGCCCATACATGGTCCTCAAGCCGGTTTCAGCAGCCGTACGCATACATACAGTATTAGTACAGTCTCTGGAGGGGGGTCTCCTGCACCCCCCGGAAATATACTTCTAATCAGTGTTTTCTTATTGGAAAAAATGTGCTGAAAATGATGAGCTATGATAAAAAGTTGTCAAAATGTCCCACCTACCTCAAAACCCCCTTTTTGGTATATGGCTCTGGTGAAATTGTGTAAAGGCAAATATGAATTCACTAAAATTACATAAATAGACATGGTAGTCTGAAATTGGTCATGAAGTATCTTGACACATAGGGGTAAGTAGCAGAACAGGATTTGGGGGGTTGCTACCATTATTTTCTTAGATATGACCCACATCATCCTCAAAAAGACAAAAGAATATGGTGTCCGCTTGGCTAATAACAACAAAGATGGTTATTTTCCAACACATTATGGTGAGTATCACTGCCTCACTTGTATATAGAAAACTTCCCATATCCCTAAGCTTCAATTTGAGCCCAAGATAACCTTTCTATCTTGTAAATTAGTCTTTCTGTAGCCAAAATTCTGAACTATACCTCAAATCGGTGAAAATTGTATATTTAGTCAGTATCAGCTATACATTTGGAATAAATGAATGAATGACTGAGTTTGAACTGACTCCACATCATGGAATATTTCTTACTTGAATAAGCTATGTTAAAAAGTTTGCAAAGTGTCCCATCTACCATTTTTATGCAAATGAGTGCCTCCATTATCAAAATAATCGATTTTCACTATATCTCAGCCAATATTGCACTTAAATGAACAAATCAGGTGTCTAGACCTATGTTTTGAGGGTCAAGGATCTCAGTGAAACTATTCTTAAAGTGACCACATGTGCCCGTGGCATGCTGGTGTACAAATCAGTGCCGATTAAATATCTATCTCATCGGCTTCTTGTCCATGCTCTCCAGACAGTGTCAAGGAGATCAACCAGTGAGGTTGGTAGGACTGCACCGCAGGACACACTGGATAAAAAAACTCAACCACCCCTGTCCTTCATCATAGGGTTTTGGTTTTTCCAAAAAAGCTTCATCAGCTCGCTTGTATAAGGCAACACGGTGGTTCTCTTCAGAGCAGAGTAGCATGGAGCAAGACGAGCCAGGTCAACTTTAGATTTAGAAATGAGTTTGTCATCTGCCCCCACCACTCTTTCACTGAAGACTCACAATTCAAATAGCTCTAGCCAAGCCATGTGGCTCATCGGTCAGGAGCCTAACAAGTACACTCCCTGGCATTACTAGTATGTCGCAGGGACCCTTTGGTACAGTATTACCCAGCTGGGGATCGAACCCCTGACCATCCAGTCTCAGGGTGGACGCTGAGCTGTTGATGATATCCAGGGCCTCTTACGGGTGTGTAACTCTAGAGTGTAAAAAATGGAACCAAATGGACCTGTAAGCCTTGCGGAGCCATGAGGCCCATAGGGCAGGAGCCTATCTCCCGTTTCTGTAGTGGGAGGCAGCTTGATGTACAAGTACACCCCCTGGACATGACACTAGTATGTAGCAGGGACTTACCCCAATCCAACCCTTGATGCTGAGTACCAAGCAGGGACAAGCAGGGAGGTACTGGGTTCCATTTTTCAGAGTCTTTGGTATGACCCAGCCGGGGATCGAACCCTGACCTCCCAGGCTCAAGGCAAATGCTCTGACCACAAGGCCACTGAGCTGTTGATATCCAGGGCCCCTTACGGGTGTGCAACTCTGAACTCTGAATGTACAAATGGAACTGTAAGGGTTATGGGGGTCCTTGAAATGTGCCTTGTGCTACACTATATAGAACAGATCCTTAATTAGTATAGTTGGAGCAATTAATCTGTCTGCTGTATGGACAGAGTTGCGAGTCTTCAGTATGGTAAATGGTGGATTTATAAAGCGCTTTTATCCAAGGCGCTTTACATAGATTGTGCATTACATTCACCCATTCACACACACATTCATACACTGATGGCAGCGGAAACCATGCAAGGCACCAAACTGCACACCAGGAGCCGTTAGGGGTTCAGGGTCTTGCTCAAGGAGGACACTTCGACACTAACTCTGGGGGAGCCCGGGTTTGAACTGGCAACTTTTGGTTACCATCCAGCCACTCTACCCCTGAGCCACCGCCGCCCCAGTGGACGTCACCCGTGCCAAGTTGCTGTGGATAATGGTGGGTTAAAGTTGACCTGGCTCGTCTTCCTCCATGCTACTCTGCTCTGAAGAGAACCATCGTGTTGCCCGATAGCTGATGTAGCTGATGAAGCTATTGTGGAAAAACCAAAACCGTATTAAGGGCAGAGATGGTTGAAAATCCTTGTCATTGGAGACCATGGACAAGCAGACAAAGAAGACTGATGAGTTCTATGAACACGATGACTGATTCATGTGACTGTGCATTTTGTCCTTTATGGTGCAGGCTAGGGTGGTCACTGTTTGTACACTGTTGCTTACATTTTTGCCTTTGAGTGTGTACAGGAATAGGATGGAATACTGTTACAGGATTGTGTGAATGTTTGAATTTTGTACTGCATATTGCAGGCCATTCTATAGTCTAGTGTGTATACTGCCGTATACTATTGTTCATACTATAAGGATGTTTTTAGTTTGTGATGTTATTCTACAGTATATTCTAAATTATAAAGCTTGCTTAAAAACACAGCACCTGTCTAGATGTTATATGCAATATTGGTATCTCTTACGTATAAATGTGACTTTATTGTAATGTAACTGATTTGTACACTAGCATGCCACGGGCACATGTGGTCACTTTAAGAATAGGTTAACTGAGACCCTCAAAACATAGGTCTAGACACCTTATTTGTTCATTTAAGTGCAATATAGATATAGTGAAAATCGATTGTCTTAATAATGGTGACACTCATTTGCATAAAAATGGTAGATTGGACATTTTGCCAACTTGCAAAGTTGGCAAAGTTGCCAACTATAACATACCGTAGCTTATTCAAGTAAGAAATATTCCATAATGTGGAGTCAGTTCAAACTCAGTTATCAATTCAAAATGTATAGCTGATACTGACTGAATATACAATGTTCACCGATTTGAGGTATAGACTAGTATATACCAAAGGGTCCCTTTGGTACATACTAGTCATGCCAGGGAGTGTACTTGTTAGGCTCCTGCCCTATGAGCCACATGGCTTGGCTAGAGCTATAGAGCTATTTGAATTGTGAGTCTTCAGTGAAAGAGTGGTGGGGGCAGATGACAAACTAATTTCTAAATCTAAAGTTGACCTGGCTCGTCTTCCTCCATGCTACTCTGCTCTGAAGAGAACCACCGTGTTGCCTTATACAAGCGAGCTGACCAAAACCCTATGATGAAGGACAGGGGTGGTTGAGTTTTTTAATCCAGTGTGTCCTGCGGTGCAGTCCTACCAACCTCACTGGTTGATCTCCTTGACACTGTCTGGAGAGCATGGACAAGAAGCCGACGAGATAGATATTTAATCGGCACTGATTTGTACACCAGCATGCCACGGGCACATGTGGTCACAAGTAGTAGTTTCACTGAGATCCTTGACCCTCAAAACATAGGTCTAGACACCTTATTTGTTCATTTAAGTGCAATATTGGCTGAGATATAGTGAAAATCGATTATTTTGATAATGGAGGCACTCATTTGCATAAAAATGGTAGATGGGACACTTTGCAAACTTTTTAACATAGCTTATTCAAGTAAGAAATATTCCATGATGTGGAGTCAGTTCAAACGCAGTCATTCATTCATTTATTCCAAATGTATAGCTGATACTGACTAAATATACAATTTTCACCGTTTTGAGGTATAGTTCAGAACTTTGGCTACAGAAAGACTAATTTACAAGATAGAAAGGTTATCTTGGGCTCAAATTGAAGCTTAGGGATATGGGAAGTTTTCTATATACAAGTGAGGCAGTGATACTCACCATAATGTGTTGGAAAATAACCATCTTTGTTGTTATTAGTCAAGCGGACACCATATTCTTTTGTGTTTTTGAGGATGATGTGGGTCATATTTAAGAATATAATGGTAGCAACCCGCCAAATCCTGTTCTGCTACTTACCCCTATGTGTCAAGATACTTCATGACCAATTTCAGACTACCATGTCTATTTATGTAATTTTAGTGAATTAATATTTGCCTTTACACAATTTCGCCAGAGCCATATACCAAAAAGGGGGTTTTGAGGTAGATGGGACATTTTGACAACTTTTTATCATAGCTCATCATTTTCAGCACATTTTTTCCAATAAGAAAACATTGATTAGAAGTATATTTCCGGGGGGTGCAGGAGACCCCCCTCCAGAGACTAGACTATATAGAACACACTCAGCAGCAGCCTTGTGTTCTTGCATGCTCCCATAGCTGCCTATATACTGTATATAACAGTTATGTCTAAAGCCGCTTTCAGACATGTGCACACATGTATTATGTAAGTTTTCCACATTCTCTCGATAAAAGTTGATTCTGTCCACCCTCTGTGACCTGACCTCTCTTCACCTTCTGCTGACGTGCCTTGTTGAATTGATTGAATCAACACCCACTCGTGTGTGTGTGTGCGTGCACGCATGTGTGTGTGTGTGTGTGTGTGTGTGTGTGTGTGTGTGTGTGTGTGGGGGACCAAAGTCACTAATAAAACGGTTAACGGTGTACTCCTTTTGTTTTTAGGCTGCTGATGTCTCGAGTAACCAGACAAGTCTGACGTCACTTTCAGTAGAGGGCGCCAGTCCACATAGGTTCATGTATTTTGTGTTGTAGGTTCATGTATTTTTTTATTTGCATTGACATCCCCATAGGGGGATTTTAGGTCGCTTCATAAGAACTGTTTTTGAAAAATAAACTCAATGGGATAGTTCCAATCATAGATATTAATTGTCTATGTAAAAAACAGTTTGGAAATACACTCGCCCTCCTTGTGCAAAATTGGACCAGGAAGTGGGAATCATGCTGTTTAAACAACTGGCCAGTAAAATACTGCCTTCGTATCCGATTGAACCAATCAGCGGCGTTCAGCGCCGAGTCATAGCTCAGTTTAAAATGTGTTGTTGCTTCACTTGCTCGTCTTGCTGAGAAAACATTCCAGAGAGAAGCGTTGAGTTGACTGACGGAAGAAATAAGTTTTATTATTTTTATAGTTGTTTTACTGCTTGTGTTTTGGTAAGTCTTGCGATTTGGGTGATTACTGATTAGTTACTCCGCTTCAGGGTTATTTGGTAGAAATGCTGCACAGTGCTAACTAACGTTAGCTTAGCTTAAAGCTACGATTTTAATGTCTCTTTGCTTCAGCTAATGTTATGTCTGCTGGTAGCAACGCTGTTGTTAACCATGTTCGCTTAGGGGGGGGGGGGGGGGGCTCATAGCATAGCTTGAGAAGCTCTACATGCTGAACCGATAAGTGGATTTGCTATTATATGTTATATTATGAAGAGGCACAACCTTGGGGAAACTCACCAAGTGCTTCATGGTTACAGATCACGGATACAGGAAGCATCTGAGCATCATAACGTCTATAATGTGGCGATTATCACCGACATGGAACAGAATTCAGCCCAATGCCTTATAGCTCTTATAGCCTGGGCATTCCTAATTTATTACCGACGCTTCCAAATATGAGCACAAGCAGTTGACATTTGTAACCAAGTTAAGACGTTGGTACACCTTGTTAAGGAATGGCTCGTGTGCTGTGCATGGGTAAACTGACCCGTTGCAGTCAGAACTGCAGCCTCACTCCCAATCTTCTGCCGTAGTCTGAAAACCCACCTTTTCAGACTCCATCATGGCCCATAGCACTTGCCCTACCTGCTTGGAGGATAGCACTTTTTAGAGTAGTATAGTACATAATGTATAGCATAGTATAGTATATGTATAGTTTAAATGTATAGTATCATTATATAGATATGTTCTAGTTACGTTCTTAGCTTACGCATGTTTCATGATAAATGCATTCTATATATGTGATGTATTCCCATGCTTTTTTGTTCTTGCCTGGATTAAGAGCGTCTGCTAAATGCCTAAATTGTAAATTGTTGATGCTTTCCTGTTGTATTTTGCTCTTTTTGTCAAAAACTTGAACTACACTCATTGTCTGAATCATGCTATATAAATAAAGATTGATTGATAGACACAGAATTATTTCTGTACACTATGAAGTATGCTTTCTGTAGCTTTTTGCCCATTTTGGTTCACTTTCACAGTATATCGAACATTAAACATGACAGATAACCGTACACTGAAAAGTGGTTCGGCCTCAATGAAAAGCTAACTTTTTAGCAAAGGACCTGATATAATTCATGACCTACTTTTGCATGAACTGGAACACCGTGCCCATAAATTGACCAATCCCCTAACCTTAATGCAAAGGATTTATGGAACAACTACAAGAACTTAGCTTGCTGTTCAAGAATATACCTCCGCTATTTTAAACTTAACCCTGTGTTCACTGTGTGCAGTGGTCTTAGAGATGAATGCAGCTGGCCATGCGGCAATTATTCTTCTGTCTGCAGCATGGCGTTGCCAGGCCACTGAAAGATAGATAGTGGTGATGTGCCTCTGTTGGCAGGCAGACAGCCGGTCCAGGCCGGTCCAGGCTGGTCCTGGGGGGGGTGTGTGTGTGTGTGTGTGTGTGCGAGTGCACGCGTGTACGCGTGCACTCGTACACACAGTATTCAAAATACAGGATGATAATCGGCATCAATGTTTAATCTTCTCACTGCTGTTGACCTTGGACAGACCGAAAGAGGGAACAGAGGACATCAGGACAGACAGAGAGGACATCAGGACAGACAGAGAGGGAACAGAGTGCATTGGGACAGAGAGAGGGACAGACAGAGAGAGGGGACATCGGGGTAGGTTTGGGATATGCTGGACTGTTCTGCATTCTGCCCTACAAAGTCAAAGTGCTCCGACTTCTTTATTTGTCTCATAGGTCAAATCAATATTGTTGTGCAGGATAAACAATCACCTCATGGAGAGAGACAGTTAGTGCAACAGTACTTATGTATGGAGAATCCATTTGGCCAATTGAAACAAATTAATAGTGCATATACAGTGGAATCCCCTTCGTTACTACCGGCCTGATACCTAGAGGTTTTGAAATATTGCACTTTGTGGGCAATGTTGTCCTCAAGCACCCAGTTAACACCTGACTCGAAATGCTCAGCCTTCACTGGATTTTCAGTCATTTTCAGTCAATATAATCGTGTGTGTGTGTGTGTGTGTGTGTGTGTGTGTGTGTGTGTGTGTGTGTGTGTGTGTGTGTGTGCGCACACGGGCACGTGTGCGCACACGTGTGCATGCGCCAGTTGCTTTCCGGTGCACTCGAACTCTCTACATCTCCCTATATCACATGAGGAAAAAAGGAAATGCGATAAAGAGATTGTGTGTATCAGATACAGCAAGAGAGGTGATGTGTGTATGTGTAGTGTACTGTATGTCTGTTTGCTGTACCATCAATAATCATCACTCGGTCACGTTCACGGGCTGCGGCAGACAGTTGGAACACAGGGGCCGGTGTTTACGGAGATGGCCGCAATAAAAACCAAACCAAAGGACGATGAATGATTCAGACTACTGCAGCACACACTGCAGCTGCTGCTGCTCCACTCCTATGCACTCATCGCTGATCATCTCGTCTCCCTACCCCCATATCTTCAGCTTCTTCTTCCTTCTCCATTCTTCCGTTTTGCGTTTTGCTTCCCATGTGTCTGGCTCCACATCCACACACATCTTACACTGCTGCACGCACACGCACGCACGTGCGCACACAGACACGCGCGCACGCACACACAGTTAACCAAGGATTTTGCTCACCAATATTGATAGCAAGACGGCCTGTGGTTTGAGTTTTGAGTGTATTTTTTTCTGTGATACAGTATGCTCTTTGTAAACCTCAGTTCTTTACTCGCTCTTGACTCTCTCACAGTATAATTCTGATTGAATTCACATTCCGTCACTGTCGTTTCTCCATAATGTGTAGAGGGAATAGAACACTCTTGGCAGTACGCATAACTGTAATTACACCTTGACCATCGACAATCAGCTTTTTCTACACGGTCGAAAATTGCACACTTAAGGAGCAAGATTTGCTAAAAGATTTGATAAAAAATGAAAACTACCTGACATGTGGGCGGTGGTGGATCAGGGGTAGAGTGGCCGGATGGTAACCGCAAGGTCGCCAGTTTGAACCCGGGCTCCCCCAGAGTTGGTGTCGAAGTGTCCTTGAGCAAGACACTGAACTACAATATAACAGTATAGCCACAGCGCACGTAATGCTCAGTTGCGTTGCACGTCATATTGACATTGCTCCCAAACTTCTCCGCCATATTTAATTTCATTCACCTCACACAGAGGCAAACACAAAACAATATATCTCATTCCCCCATTTCCTTCCTCACAATTACGATGCGTGGTGCTAGAGGAACATTGCGGGTAGCCACGTTTGTTTTTTTATGAGCTTGTAGATCTGCTCTTTTTCAATAGCTAAAGTATAACAGAATGCTTAAAACACCAACAGGGGTTCCCCGCCCAAAATGGGTTAACCAATGATTTTGCTCACCAATATTGGTTGCCAGGTTTGCAACAAAGGCCTTGCTGTCCTCGTATCTTCCACATCAGGTATATGTCCTCTGAGTGCCAACCTCTGTCACCAAAACGGCCAGCGACCGCTGCTCAGGTTATAAACCATCCCCCGTCATCGTCAGTCAGTGTATGAATTAGCCATAACTCCACCCGCTGCGGCCTCTCGCAGTGACGCATGGCTGTCACCCACGACCTCGTCTCAGCCCGGGACATTGAGGAGAGACAAAAACACAATGGATGGTGCACTGGGGCGGAAAGTGAAGTTGTATACAAAGAGAGAGCCCCACCACAGGTCTCCAATCACCCTGCCAACAACCCTGCAGGAATGCGCCATAATATGTTCCGCGGCACACCTATACATTCATCCCAGTGCCTCCTGAAGAATCGTGGCACATGGGAGATATCCTGTTCGGGCCATCATTATGCCCCGAACGGGAAATGGATCTCCTATATAGCGATATCACGCCTTAATAGCCCATGCAGTTATAACAGTCATATCAAGCGCAGCTATAACGGCAGTCGTGTGCAAGTTCAGAGCCATTAAACAAAAAAAATGGCATATCATTTATAATGCTCCAGGCACTTCCAAGTTGCAGTAAAAAAAACAAACAGTGCTTTGTTATTTCGTTTTGTCCTTTCTCCCATACCCCCTCCACCCTTCCATATTTGTGAGCCTCTTGGTTTTTCTTTTCTGCACACATGTTGCTAATCTCCATAATTGTCATCACCCAGCCTCATTATTGTTTGATGCATGCATGCGTCTCATGGCTGTTTGTCTGCTGACTGCCTCCCGTTTTTAGTTCCGCTCTCACGGTGTGCAGATTGTTCTGCCTATATTATTGTCAGTGCCCCGCATGTAATTACAATGCGGTGCTCTTACCTCCCAGCTACATTTTTGGATATGTAAAATAATCTACCTTGCGGGGTAAGGAACAATTCAAAGCCGACGAGCCGTCAACCCAGACCAGGATGGTGGGAAGAATATAGCGGGGGAGGTTTCCTCTTTTTTGAGTGGTGCAACCACTCCAAGGAACAGCAATGTCCGTTATGTGTTCACCTATGTGTTGGTTCACCCATGTGACTACCTATGTGTTGGTTAATGAGCACCAGTATAATGAGTACCAGTAGGGGCGCTGTTGTGCCAGAGAGAGAGAGAGAGAGAGAGAGAGAGAGATGCACCACTCAGTTCACACAGGTGTGATTATTTTTGTATGTATGGTGAGCCTACAGTAAGACTCTTTGAAAGGTTGTAGACTGGTCCACGGCTTGCTAATGGAATGTGAAATTAACTGCAGGGTGCGGGACGGCACACTTTAAAAAAAAAACACACAAAATACACAAAACAAAACAATATATCTCATTCCCTTGTTTCCTTCCTCACAATTGCGATGCGTGGTGCATTAGAGGTGATGTGCTAGGAAACAGAAAGAGCCTTGCTTGTGCATACTGTATCACTCTGGGAGACAACTCCACTCATCTTTCTGGGCAATGTCAAACCCTGCGTGCGTGCGTGCGGTTAGAGGGGTGCTTGGCACATTTATTGATGATCTTAATGAGGAGCTGATGGGAAAGGAATTAAGTTAAGCAGCCTAATTATCACATTGGACGGGTGAAGAAGAGGACATAGTGGAACCGTAATATATACTGCCCTTATTAAAAAACGCCCTGTGATGTATTATGTCGTTGCTATGCTCCCCTCCCACAGTCTGTCTCTCACACTGTTTGGACAGTATACTGTGCTTTCTATACACATTTTTACTGGCCTCTGCTGTTGTGCTCTCATACAGAGAGACGGCGTAGATTTACACAGGATGCTGTTGTGAGAGAAAGAGAAAGGCCTTTTAAGAGAGACAGATTGAGGGAGAGATTGATGATACTAGGAGAGAGAGAGAGAGAGAGAGAGAGCCAGCAGAGAGTTTGGAGGGGGGTGTGGAGTGGAGTGGTGTAGCTGCATGGCCCAGATTCAACCCACAGGAGGCTGCCACTGCATGCGCGTTTCATTCGGAAACAATGAAGCTGGTCTAAATGAGGCTGCAAGCCGAGGTGGAAACCACGACGTGGTCAATAGTGTGTGACGTGTGTGGTCAGTCTGGGTCTGGGTTTGGCCGGGGAGAGACTTAAGGATCAAGTACCCTGCGTGACCCTCTGATATGTTTTTAAGGAGAATTTCGGACTAGAAGACTTTCTTACCTTAACTACCATTTGTAGTTGTTACGTCCCCACCAAAGAGGCCCAGGTGTAATTTTGTGCAAAAGCGCATTATTGGCTATTTCCCTTACCATAAGCCCTCAATGGGGGTTGGGTTTTTGTGCTAATTCACTTATTTCCATCAAAATAAGTAGTAAAGTGTGCCGCTTGGGATACTATTTACATTATGAAGAGAGGTTATATATACAAAAATATTTTTGAGCGATGGAAATAAGCAAATTAGCATGAAAACCCAATGCCCAATTCAATTAAATGCAATTCATTCAGGGCTTATGGTATAGGGGAAATAGCAAATAATGTGCTTTTGCACAAAATAACACCTGGACCTTTTTGGTGGGGACGTAACAACTATACAAATAAAGATAAGAAAGCAGTCTAGTCTAGTCTGAAATCCTCCTTTAAGACATGGGGAACACACAATGTAAACTTTACACTGCTGGTTCAAATAAATACCTGGAGAATGCCAGTATTGGGTGCAGTACAGTAGAGTGATGTGTGAAAAGGTGCCTTTCATTTTGTCATTAGTATAGCTTCCCAATGACCTGCAGCTTCCCACTGCCAAGATAGCAGATGTCTAGCTTAACGCCTTCTAATCCAACACCATGATCCAAAAGATGCTATCATGTTGAGGATTAGTGCCAATAAGTGAACATGGCTGTCTGGTGCATGGAGCAGCCTGTAGAGTACTACTCTAATGTCTTGTGTGGATCTTTTTGTCATGCAAACCCTGCAGAAACTACTGCTGCTGTGCACGCTGTTGGTCCATCAGGGAGTCATAGGGACCAATCAGAAGGCTGACAATGGGTATAGATTCCAGAGGAAAAGGCAGGTATAGGCCTATGATTGGCTGGGCTGTAACGGAAGTTTGTGGTTGGTTTAAGAAAGTCAGTGATTGGTCAATTCAGTCACCCATTGTTTTGCCCTTAACAACGTTGCAATCTTTGTGCCACAAACGTTGGATATATCTATAGAATAGAATAGAATAGACTTTTATTTGTCATTGCACACAAAGCATACACTGAGCATACAACGAGCTCCCACATAACCGTAGTACTGTACATAAAAACACTAACATGTAACATACAACACAGAGTAAAGTGCATGGTGATATTTAAAGTGCATGATGGATGAACCAATAATCTAGAGTTTCATAGTTAAATGTGTAGTGAAATATGATTTTTACACCTTTTAGACCATATCCGTGGTCATCATATGGGCATACCTAACAATGGATGCCAAAAAATTGTCCATACAAATAAAAATGTAATTACTTCCTGAAAACAAAAGCATCCTGCGTGATGACGTGTCGAGGCCCACATCAATAAAAGCCAATAAAAATTAAGCTCACCAGATTCCCATTGCTGCACATCTGTCCAAACACAGCTGCTACTGATTACAGAAATACTCGTTTATTTTTAAATCTCATTCAAGATGACATCCAGACAGTGTATTACTTGTTTTAAACATAATCATCACGCTAAAAGGTAGGTTTTGTACAGGTTAGAAATAATCCCCTGGCTTTGTCCCACGTCTCTCGTGTCACTTTGTTTACAAACGACACTGCACGTGAGAGGACGTCACGGATTTTACGTTCAGAAACCTCAGAGCCACTAGCGTTTCAAGCTGAAACTTCAACATGACATGCAGGATGTTGTGGTGTATACTGTTCTGTGAACAGCTGACGGAATGAGGTTTGGAAGTTGACGTGGCTCACAGGTGGGTGCACAGGGTCCAAATGGTTAAGAGCATACGGCAGAACCAGCGTCCCTGGAGCTCCAGAGCATGCATCTACTGTACACGGTGAACTTCAAAGGCTCCAGCAGTTCTCCTCACACCCTCCTCTCATGCAGAGAGAGAGAGAGAGAGAGAGAGGGGCAGGGAAGATAATTAAAAACCCATTTAGGCCTGACGTCAAAATAAAAAAAAAAGTTCGCTCTGAAATAATATATATTCAAAGATCTGTGCCGCATTTTCACGATTTTTCAAAAATAGCAGACCTATTGTTTGTAGATCTGCTATTTTTCAATAGCTAAAGTATAACATAATACTTAGGTAAAACACCAAAAGGGGTTCCCGCCCAGAATGGGTTAAGCCAATCAGTCCACTAAAGAGGTCTCCAAACAAATGTCCGGAAGGCTACACGGTGATATTGATATAGTGTTGAGCGTACAAATGTATAACGGGTCCATTTGGTTGCACTGGTAACACTGCTGAAAAGTAACTAAGTACAGTTACTCAAGTACAGTACTTAAGTACATTGTTGAGGTATTTGTACTTTACTTGAGTGTATACAAATGCCAGTACTTTTACTTCTACCTCACGATAATCCACACTTTCAATCACTTCATATCATTCCCAGCTGACCCCACAGCAGCTCTGTAGCTGAACTGGGGAGGGGGAGCACTTGATTGCCATACCGTAGACACCCTGGCCGTGCGGGCGTCTAAGCACCGCCCGCGCTCATATGACTGAATGTGTGGCTCCGGGCGGCCTCACAGAGACATCAAGCGCCTCCTATTCCCCGTCACAGAGACTGGAGTAAAAACAAGGAAGTGTTGCTCGCTCTGGTGGGCGCAAAGTGTAGCTACTTTTATGAATTGAATAGCTTTATGAGGTTAATATTGCTATTATGTTTGTAACCGTTTTAGAAAAGCCACGTGAGGTCCCAGCTTACCGTGTATTTTATAATGGTGATAGGGTCGGAGACCGTCAGCCATTATAAAATACCCGGTAACCTGACACCTCTTGTGGCTCATTGCTTTATTAACCACTTCAGCCCGATATACATTTAGGTCACTTGAAAATAGCAGATCTACAAGCTCAAAATGCGTCACAATGTGATGCATTGTGAGCTTTTTGAGTGGTGCAACCACTCCCTTACGGAGTTATGTGTGTGGCTGGCTGGGTGGGTGCCTGCCTGGCTGGGTATGAGCACGAAAACAGCATGGTTGTTTTTCACCACCTGTGCGCGCACACAAGCACATAGTAACTGTATATATGATGATTTTGGGTGTGCCAGTACAGTACATTACAGTAGAGGGTACAGTAGAGGGACCAGCACACTGTAACTCTGTGATTTCTCAACCGTTTTGGACGCGGGGCGGCTCGCCGGAACCGGGTCGGCACCCTGGGTGCTGGGTCCTGTGGGTCTGGAACTCCCCCCCCCCCCCCCCCCAACCCCACACGGAGTTGCACCACTCACTTCACACGGGTGGGCTTTTTGTGAAAACAAACGGGACATTGTGCAGAATGAAATTTGGTATTTTTTGCACTTTTAGTACAAAAGTACATTTTGACATAACTGACTTTTACTTGTAACATACTGTAGTAGTATTTCTATACTGCAAATTGGAGTACTTTTCCCAACACTGCTATACACTATAATATTCTGTGTTGAGTGTACAGATGTAACGGGTCCATTTGGTTGCATCGCTCCCACCCTCCTCTGGCCAGTGCGCGCGCACACACAACTGTGCAATAACAAAAGAGAAAAAAACACACAAACATGCGTGCTAGTAAACACAGAGCGCTCGTCTTCTGTGAGGTTGCACATCCAACGTATAACCAGTGCGGCGCCCGGCCGACGAGGCCCTCCATCCATCGATTTCGCCTCCTTCTCCTCCCACTCTCCTTGCAGACTCCCGGGTAGAGCTCCATGAGATATTTATAAGCATTTTGATATGTTTTCTTCCACTCTGTCATCCGAGGCGAACGCTGTCATGTCGCATTGCCTCCATGAGGCCTCTGAAGGCAGAGCGGCATGCACGTCCGAGGGAGGCGTGGCCCCGTAAAGGTTTCCCTGAATTATAAATTGCATTCGTTTGTCATTAGCCAGCCCCGGCGTGAGCGTGGCCCTCTCTCTCTCTCTCTCTCTCTCTCCCTCCATGGACTCCTACTGTAGGCCTGACAATACATGGAGCAGGAACGGGAACAGATGGGGTGATTTCCATGATGAAACAGAGCAATAAAAAGGCAGAGAAGAGATATCTCTCTGTCTCTCCCTCTCTGTCTGTCCCATCCTGTTCTGTGAGCTATCCATTTATCATGACATTGCGATGATGGAGTATGCTGTAGCACACATCAACATATGCACACACGCATGACACGCACGCACCTATACGCACGCACGCACCGTGAGTGCACAAACCTGAATCCTGAGCTGCAAATCACGCTGTGGAGAAATGCTAGGCTAGAAATGTCTCCATTTCCTCACCCTGCTGTGACCTTGAAGTAAAGAACACTATGCTAATGTCACACTTGAGCGTTGAGCTCCAGGCTGGCGCATAGGCCAGCGTGGAGCCGTGGATACGAGTGCCCTCTGAGCGCTGCCGGGAAATATTGAAATAAGGAATTATTTAGTGGTCATACTCGAGGTGTAAGGGTGTATGTCCTGGGTTGAATTTAAACTACACTAGGTATATTCACCTACTAATAGCCTTACTGTTAGAAAGGCTTCTGGCACTTCCGTAGTACTGTAAGTACATGTATAGAGCTCCATCTCACTGAATTAGAATATTTTGTTCATTTTCTTCTGTAATAAAATTCAAAAAGTGAAACTTTCATATATTATTCTCAATTAATTGTGCATTAAGTGAATATTTGTTGATGATTATGGCGTACAGCTCATGAAAATCAAAAAATCATATCTCAATGAATTAGAATATTTTACGACGAGAAATGTCGACCATCTGAAATGTATATTAATGTATGCAGTTAATACTTGGTTTGGGCTACTTTTGAAGAAATTATTTCATCAATGGGGCGTGGCATGGAGGTGATCAGTCTGTGGCACTGTTGATGTGTTATGGAAGCCCAGGTTTGCTTTGATAGCATTCGTAATTATATGTGTATTGTTCAGTCTCATGTCTTACGCCTTCCTCTTGACAATACTACCTAGATTCTCTGTGGGGTTCAGGTTAGGCCAGTTGGCTGGTCAGTTAAGCTACTAGTAGTTTTGGCTCTGTGGGCAGGTGTCAAATCTAGCTGGAAAGGACAATTAGCATCTCCATGAAGCTTGTCAACATACTGAAGCACAATCTACTCTAAAAAGATGGCTGTGTTGAAACCATTGTTAAGTTTTCACTGTCAGTGGACCAACACCATGCACATACCATGGCCTAAATCATCACTGTGTTTTGTCATGTCCAGAGTCTCAACACAACCGTCTATTATGATATTTCACAGCACTGTGTGCCTCCGTACATTGACAAGCTTTATGTTGATGCTGATTTTCCTTTTCCAGCAGCACTTGGCACCTGCCCACAGAGCCAAAACTACACAGTGATGATTTAGGCCATGGTATGTGCATGGTGTTGGTCCACTGACAGTGAAAACTTAACAATGGTTTCAACACAGCCATATTTTTAGAGTAGATTGTGCTTCAGTATGTTGACAAGCTTCATGGAGATGCTGATTTTCCTTTCCAGCTCAATTTGGCACCTGCCCACAGAGCCAAAACTACTAGTAACTGGTGTACTGACCATGGTATTACTGTGCTTAACTGACCAGCCAACTGGCCTAACCTGAACCCCACAGATAATCTAGGTTGTATTGTCAAGAGGAAGGTGTAATTAATTGAATTGAATTGAATTGAATTGAATTAACACATCAACACTGCCCCAGGCTGATCACCTCCATGCCACGCATCATTGATGAAATAATTTGTTCAAAAGTAGCCCAGACCAAGTATTGACTGCATACATTAACAGTTTGACTGTCGAAAACGACTTACCCAACTTTTAATCAACCCCCTTCACTGCCGAGATTGTTGTATTACCTTTAGAGCATACGCTGAATTATTTGGGCTTTTAATCCGCGAAAACCTCCCCCCGTTTGTTATGAACGATCGTACCACCCGCCATCTTGCTACACCCGGGAGAAGCAGCACAGGAGCCTCCTCCATGAGGCGTTGAACCCCATTCGTTTACATTGGCCTCAATTTCCCAGAAGCCCTAGCAGCCCACAGCATGTGACGATTTCCGGTTTCTCATCACAACGGATGCATCTAATCTCTATCTCCGCGGCGATGAAGGATTTTCTTTTTTTTGTTTACATTACGGCGGATTAAACACATAAAACAAAACTCGCGTATGTTGTATATGGCAGCGACATTAACCTGGAGTAATCCATTCCTGGCAGTAAAACTGTTTTAATATACTTTTCAGATGGTCGACATTTCTCATTTAATAAAACATTTTTTTTAGTGGTCTCGTAAAATGTTCTATTTCATTGAGATAGGATTTTTTATGAGCTGTACGCCATAATCATCAAGATTAAAACAAAAAAAGGTTTTAAATACTTACACTTTTTGAATTATATTACAGAAGAAAAATAACTTTTACAAAATATTCTAATTCAGTGAGATGGAGCTGTATATGTATTTTTTGCAGTGTGGTCATGTGGTTTAGTCTTTAGCTCTGGTGACTAATCATCGGGACCACCAGGAATATGTTCTATGTCACGCCTGGATGGCTTGCCTTGCATAAATAAAAACCCGTCTCCAACGGGGAAGGCTTTTCTTAATAACATAAATGGCTGACAAGCAGTACATGCTCTGATTAAGAGCTTAAGGCAGGTCTGCAGTGGGGAGTGTCAAAACAGCCTCCCTCACACTCGCCCAGATCAAACGCTGTTTTCGAGGAGAAAAATGCCTGTTTGGGAGTGAAGAGTGCGTTATCTTTCCCTTCTATGTGGCATCGAGTCTTTCCTTTTTCGCGAAAAGAATGGAGGGGGTTTGGCAGGAGTTCATAAAAATTGCATGGGATTAAACAAAAGAAAAGAAAAAGCCTTCCCCACTTGCACAATTCCTTCCAAACCATGCATGGCCCGTATATTACGCTTTTAAAACTTCAGCGGCAGAAAGTTAATCTAATAGATAATGACTTGGTAATTACAGTAGAGAGGTACTTTCACTTAATCACAGTTTCTCACAGAGTTTCAGCCGTGGGAAAGGGTGTCTGCTGGGCCAGGGGCATCCTTGGGGGGGACTCTCTCTCTCTCTCTCTCTCTCTCTCTCTCTCTCTCTCTCTCTCTCTCTCTCTCTCTCTCTTCCCATTATTGTCTGCATACACGTATGTCTCTCTACCACTGCCCCCTAGAGCATGCCTCCTGCCCTCAGTGAGTGAGTTGTCACCTTCCATTCATTAATCTCTGTCTTTTCCTCTGAGCTGCTGCCCTTGCACTGAGCCACAGAGGGGTATGGCAAGGTCTCTCTCTCTCTCTCTCTCTCTCTCTCTCTCTCTCTCTCTCTCTCTCTCTCTCTCTCTCTCTCTCTCTCTCTCTCTCTCTCTCTCTCTCTCTCTCTCTCTCTCTCTCTCTCACGTTTACACACGCAGGTGGGGCACAAAGGCACACAAACTCTTGGACGCAAGCATACACACACACGCATACACACGCATGCATGCATGCATGCACTCACGCATGCATGCACGCACGCGCACACACAGGCAGACACGTTGGACGTATACATTTGCACAAGCACTTGAGCATTCCTGCACGCATGCACATTGAATATGCACACGTAACAGCGATGTTCTGTTGTGGAGCGCTTGCCTACAGATCTGGGAATTTGGGGACGGCCTGCACTGTTCTCCAGAGAACCCAAAGAAGGACCCCGATTGTGTTGAAAGTCAAAGTGGTTGACCAGTTGAACAGTGGTGAGCGACAGGAGGAGGCATGTGGCTAAGGGTATATAACGGACTTCCCTGGGGGTACGAGATGCTTTTAGTGCCGGAAGTGCATCAAAATAGGAGCTCTGGGGTGCCGGAGTTGTCTGATCGCTTTTACTCTGAAAGCCATGAACCGGAAACACTTTCCTAAAAAAAGTTGACTTGACAAATTTACCTTAACATCCCAATCATTTTAATTTATACGATATATGATCCAAAAAGCGTTCATATTTTGCGGGAGAGACGGATGAGGAGCAGAAATGAAGCGCCAGCATATCGATCCATTCATCACCACGGAGAGCGCCCTGGATTAGGAGATACGAGTCATTCTTTCCGCCGCGCTAACATGCGAGTCAATGACAAGCTAATAATTGCACAGAGCGTTAGCGTACGGCAAGCGAAAAGCGAAATGCAAAAAGGAAAAATTCTGAATATTCTTATCTCGCCCCGTATCATTGAGGATGTGCTATGACGTACAGACACGTTAAAGGCTACAATCATTTCTAATCCTTATGACGGTCTCATACGTCGTATGTAAAAATTGTGTTAAAGGTATATTCAGTGATTTCACTTCATTCAAATATCACTTACTTTTTTGTTTTGTTGTGATAATCCTCCCTACTATAGAGTGTGCTGACCATATAAGGAGTTCCTCCCTGTCCCCAGTTAACCCCTGGGGTAAAAAAAAACCCCCATATGTTTCGTTTTTGGCTAGGTGGCCCAGCTTTCATCCAATCAAGATAGAGAGGGGCCTTCCGCCAATCATGATTGAGCGGGGGCGGGCCTTGGTGTGCGTGCTGTTGGCCTGTCACATGTTTTATTAACACCATTGACAATGAAGGGAAAATGTACGTCATAATGTGCCTCATTACGTCATATTGTCTCTTTATTATTAATACATCACCTAATCAACATGAGTTAGACTTTAATATATTAGCGCCCCTCACTTAACACGGGTGTGATTTTTGAGTGGCGCAGGCCCCTCCTATATACAGCTTTAATGTTTGTCTTTCAACGATGCTTGTTTAAGAAAACGCCTCATAGACAATAAAGATAAATGTAATGTTTGTGTTGTGGACTAAAACAAACATCAGCACCCGTTGATAAAGGCCATACTAGTATTACGGCTGCAAAGAGTTGCACCATAGAGCTTCAGAACAGTACCAGAGAAGCAGTAGTAAAACACAGTGACTATAGCATGAGCATTTGAAGAAATACAGGATTCACAACAAATGGCAAACTTTCAGTACAGTATGTTCAAATGGCAAACGGTGCATTTATATAGCACCATTTACCATAGATGGCATTGTGCACTACATTCACCCATTCACACACCGATGGCGGAGGAAACCATGCATGCAAGGCACCAAACCTGCACATTGGGAGCAATTTGGGGTTCAGTGTCTTGCTCAGGGACACTTCAACACTAACTCTGGGGGAGCCCAGGGTTTGAACTGGCAACCCCCCCCAACCCCCCCCCCCCCCCTTCACTAATGAGATGCGAACGGTGTCGCTGACAATTTGTTACAATTGACTTCTATACTGTTTACATGCGGTCGATATTGCCGCACACTGTTCGCTGCCTTTTATTGCTCTTGATATTTAAGTGGCGGAGCGGCTCACGTTACACGAGGCTCTGCCTCCTTTCTGTGCTCGCAGCATATTCCATTATGCATTCCTCATTTCCTAGCCTGTCCTTCAGACCCATGCTGAATGTCAGCTGCTCGCGGCTTCTGTATCAATTATACGAGCTGAAGCCGACTACAGTGAATCAGGTACCGATAACATCGGCGGGTCTAGGGAGTGAGGAGGAGGGACAGGTTAAGTTCAGGTATAGATGGGAGACATGCGACAGTGAGGAAGGACATGCAGCACATAATCCCTAGGGGAGGAAAAATGCAGAGTGGAGATATGGCAGAAATGAGAAAAGAATATGTAGAGAGATGGACATTGGTCCAGCCGAGTGAATATTGGCTTGTTGGCCTTTAGGGGCGATTCGGGCCATCGGCTCCAATCTGTGTCAGTTCAACTTAGTTGGATGGAACACAATTACCACATAAGGGTATTATTAGGATTATACGCAGTCAATGTACCGTAATTTCCGGACTATAAGCCGCTACTTTTCCCCCATGTTTTGAACCCTGTGGCCTATACAACGGTGCGGCTGATCTATGGATTGCGCAACCACGCTTCCGTCCACCTCCCATTCTACAGGCTGACTAAAAAGCTGAATAACTCCTAATCCACGGAGCTCTCCATGGTTTGGATAGAATGCGCGATGTTCGGAGGTCTTTGCTGATTATATCTGGTGGTTTAGATGGAAACATTGGCGCTTTCTATAGAGCAAGGATGGCTTCATTTTAGCTCGCTAGCATTGATGCTATTTATTTAGCATTAAGATAGACGCTCAAAACAGGAAACGGTGCCAGTGTGTGCTCCGTGTAAATATATCGGCCCGGCGGTCTGCGGTTGGCTCTGCGTCCAGCAGGTGGCAGCATGGTGTAAATATATAGGCCCGGCGGTCTGCGGTTGGCTCTGCGTCCAGCAGGGGGCAGCATGGGTTAATACACCTGTGGCTTATAGGCCAGTGCGGCTTGTATATGTACACATATGGGTTTTCCCCTAAATTTAGCCGGGTGCGGCTTATATTCAAGTGCGCTTTATAGCCCGGAAATTACAGTACTTTGTATCTCTCATTTATTAAAGAGTTTTCTCTATTTTGTTGGTTATCTGTGCCTCTGATAAGCGAGAAATAATCAATCTCGGTAGGATGGCACTGCTCTGAGGCACGCAGACGCAGATTACTTGAAGGAGCAATCTTGTCTTAACATTTTCTCTGTGTGACCACATCTTTTACTTTTTAAGTGGAGCTAATGTAAACATGGAGTCGGGAGATATCGAAACACAATTAGCTTACAAGTTCCCCATTAGTTTTCAGTTAGCAGGTTTCTTCATTTACTTCCCAGATATTTTGAATTCCTGTGATTTAAAGAGTGTGTTTGTTCTCTGAAAGCAGCAGCAGTGTGCTTCTATTGGAGCGGCCTCACCGACTTCATTCTCCTGTGATGTATCAAAGGAATTGAACATTCAGTAGACGCTGGGATGGGACAGAATTAGGGGTGCACGATTATGAAATGATGACCGATATCCGATCTCCGATTATTTGCAGGGTCATATCTGCCGATGCCAATTCTGACCCATTCCAATATTATACAGAGCTATAGGCCCTATAGGGGCTTATTGGCCCAAAGCCTGTTAACCCTGTAACACCCAGTGTTGCAATACTACAACATTTTGATTAATTCATTAATATTTTCTTTTTCCAACTACAACATTTTGATTAATTCATTAATATTTTCTTTTTCCACCTAAACGTCATCATTGATGTTCATTGCAATGCTATTGGTCATGATATTTGCATATAAATACCCCCCACAGAGGCTGAAATTAACACAAATTAAAAATCTCTGGACAATTTGGATTTTTTTTTAAACATATGACCTTTGACCTTCAACCCCGATAAAAGTGATTTGTGATCATTAAAACGTCTAGAACATCTTTTATTCATTTTTGTGAAAGATATCCCCCAAATGTAAATTATTAATTTATTATTATAATTTTAATAATTATTATCAATGTGCATAAAATTTGCACAATAGTAAGGTTGAAATCTGTTTTTTGCAAGTAGAAATGAATCCAGGTTTCACAGGGTTAATAAAGTATTCAATCAATAAATAATAATTTTCCAAGTGTCTGTTCTCACAACTGAATGACTATACTGAATGATGAGTACACAAATTAAATGCTGATTCTTTATTTTATTATTTTTTGCTGGTGAAAACCGATTAAATAATCTGTATTCTTATGAGACCGTTCCGATTATGCTACCGATTAATTGTTCATCCCTAGACAGAATCTTTATTGAAACTAGATATTTGCCCATATATGGATACCTCTGATGTCATCATGGTGATATGCGATATGAGATCTCATGTACATACACTTATGTTCCCATGCGTATATCATAATAATAATAATAATAAAACTTTATTTGTATAGCACCTTTCATGACATGAAATGCAGCTCAAAGTGCTTTACAGAACAATGGAGATTAAAAGAAAAGCAAGGCAACGACATTAAAAAACAAGCAGTAATGCAATACAGTGAGGACATGGATAACAAAAAAATTAAAGATCAATTAAAAGCAATGTTGTAGAAGTGGAGCTGAGTGATTTGTTTGCTGATTTGATGCCATGATGAAAACACTGCGAGGTTAGACAACACACATATTTGGGCGTATCTGCATTTTAGCCAGTCCTACCGTAAAAGTAATCTGATCGCTATGTCCGTTATGGTCATATGCATATTATATAATGGTACCAAGTACAACCGACTTGAAACTGGGTGTGTGCACCAGCAAGGACAGGAGGGAGTGAGGTGCCCGGCGCCGCCACCAAGTAGTTACCATATCCAGTTTGTCTAGAACCGCCGATCCAACCGATATAGTACTGATACTGATAACATCACCAACCAATATAGGCATTCCAATATGTGGACATATGTGACCAGATTTGACTGAGATACTGCCATCGCACAAATTCCAGCTTTTCACCAGAGGAGATTTTTTTTTCTTTTTCAAAAAGGAGTTAATAGCACAGGCAGACTCTTCACATACTAGAGCATGTCTGAAATAAGTGGCAGAGCTGAAATCGACATGTAGATATGAAATACATGCTTAAACATGTAGCTAGGTGTATGTTAGAGACCACATAAGTGAACCTTTTCAAGTCTGTTTTCTCAACTCGCTGTTTTTAGAGTAACTCGATATTACTCTAAAAGCCATATCTCCAAAACTGGTGGATCAAACTGAACAACCAATATGTCAATTTGAAGCTATGATTCCCTGCTTTTCATTAAAAAAAATCCAGTCAGGGGCACGGTGGCACAGTTGGTAGTGCTGTCGCCTCACAGCTAGAAGGTCCTGGGTTTGATTCCCGCTGGGGACACTGTGGGCACTGGCGGCGTGTTCCCTCCTCTGCGTCATCAGTGCCCATACCCGAGGCGGGGGTTGGCGATAGGGCCTTTCTGTGTGGAGTTTCCATGTTCTCCCTGTGTCCCCTAGGGTAGATACCCTCACAAAAACATGCCGTAATCCTGGTCTCTAAAACTACCTCCCCCTGGCCAGCCGGGGCGCCTGATGGAGGGGAAAGGAACTGGTCGGAATAACGTGTCCCTTCCACGCGCTACGTCCGGCCGGGGAAATTCCCCTCTGTCAGGTGAAAAGAAGCAGCTTGGACTCCTCATGCATAGAAGGAGGCATGAGGTCAGTCCGCTGCCCCCCCAGGTTGGCAGAGGAAGTGTAGCGCCCAGGATTACATTAGATAATTGGCACTGGGTGAAAAGAAAACTGGGTTACAAAATCGTGGGATAAAAATGTAAAGTTAAAAAAAAAAAAAAAAAAATCCAGTCAAATCTGGTCACATATACTGGTAACATCAGGGATCGCCAAATATGGGCATAAAAGGGGTTGATGGCTACAGAGATCTCTATATATATGGTACGGGCGTAAATGGGACACAGACCGACCGGTACATGAGGTACTCTGACACTACGACTCAGACATACTGTATTGGTCAGATCGGTGGTGTAACGTGGGCCGCATATCGGCCCGCAACTCTAGATGTGAGTGCTGTGTAGCGGCCCGAACCTCTATCTATAGTATTCAATAATCCCACATATTCTTATTGCGATAGTCTTTTTTTTATGTCTTCTATCTTTCTCCAGTATAGCTGGCTCTGCTCTTTGCCTTTTGGGCACTGATTCGCTTTTTGGCCTGGCTTTGAAGTCCCACCACTTGTTCAGTTCTTCCTCAAAGCGTCGTTTGTAAAGTTGGTTACTGTACATTGGTTCGTGTACGCAGATGTACTGCACAAACCAATTCCACCCACTTAAGTTGACCTTTTCTTCGATATAAAGACAAAAAACGTACAGAGATACACAGCTTTGTGTTGGTGGGCAGCCTGAGCAAACTTTGATGCGCAAGGTCCCAGCTTTCTAGAATGTTTGTCTTTAGTTTTGACACATGCTCTTCAAATGAGTCACTTCCCATGTCATCAATGACAGGGGTGTGAGATTTTGCCTCACTTTTAGTCCTATAGTACAGTTATACGCACAGTGTAACTGTACACAGTTATACGCACAGTATAACTGTACACAGTTATACTGTGTGTACACAATTATACTGTGTACAGTATAACTATATATACTGTGTACAGTATAACTGTATAACCTTTTCAGGTTGTCTCATCTGGGAATATTTTGGCTGAAACAATTCAATTATTTATGTCTCTGGTAGTTTCAGATCTTCAAAAGTGAATCTCCTTTTTCCCACTGTGCGGCATCCACTGCCCTTTTCACTTTTTACCACCACTAGTAGTTGATGAGCTTAAAACCCTCTTATTGCCAGCCTAATTAACAGTGCATTGTGCCTTCTGCCTGCACTATTCATATGTTTAATTTGTCATTCTAATGCCAATAGAAAAATCAAGCCCAAAATATTGCATTTTACGCGTGTGCACACGCGGATTTCGGCCGGTTTTAGGTAGATTCCATCGGCCGTTAGCCAAACAAGCTAAAAGTTGCTACATTTTGTAAGCTCCCGATTACGGGGGATTAAACAATTGCGTCAATTACGTCAGTGGCCATAAGGGATTTATTGATTAATTACGTCAATTACGGCACTGGCCATTAGCCGGTTAACACCAGTGGGGGAAAAGGCAAAGGAGGGAGAGTGTGTGTTTCATGATTAATAACTGATGTGATTAAGAACAAAGGCAAGCCCAGTCTTTCTGTTCCCCAGATCCAGAATGCCTCACTCTCGCGTTGGCCTTTCTGGCTCCCCTGGGTATTCACAGCTATTGTTGTGAGCAGAATGTACAATCACCCCTCAGGCCGCCACAGCTACAGTAGCTCGCAAATGATTGTTTACGGCTATCAGCATTGTGTGGAAAATAAGCCACTTTCATTGTGGTAAGGGGACCGAGAATCTCTGAGGAATGTCTTCCCAAATTACTTTCAGCACATTGATGTAAGCACACATGGGAATAACGGTTTTGGCCACACACACACACGCGCGTGCGTGTGCGCACACACACACACACACACACACACACACACACACACACACACCCCTCCTTACCCAGCACAAGTTACCTATTAGGGGGAATAACTGAAAGCCCATTATGACGTGTGCTAGGCCAGACAGCATTCCAGGGCATCAGATACAGATACAGTATTGTTAACATTTCTGTAGTCACATCACGGCACAATTTGAACTGTATAATTTATGTTTTGTTTAAAATGTTCATGTAATTCAACTTTAAACATCTGATATAAAGCAATGTGAACGTGTTAACTTACATTAATTCACTTTGCAAAAGCGGACCACATACTGCGATGCAAGCTCCTAATAAAAGATTAAAGCTAATTTCCTCATAATCTCTCTCTCTGTCTCTGTCTCCCCCCTAGCTATACATTGTGTGACCATGTGAAATTTCTAGCACCCGTCCCTAGCTGTATGAAGGCCTACGCTTCTATTATGGTGTGAATGAAAGATGATGGAACAGTGGATGGAAGTTTGTCAGGGGCTACAGTATATAAATGGGGAAAAGTGCCAATGATTAAATTAGAACAATTTGCTAAAAGAAAATCTGTAAAATTGACTAAATACTATAGGCTAGACATTATTAATTTTTATTTAACCTTTATTTAACCACATTGACACTAAAGTCTCTTTTACAAGTGTGAACTGACAAGTGTGAAGAGGCAAATAATGTTACACAGCTCTGCCAGTAACAACAAACATATAGGACGACATTTAGGACGGACAAAATCTGTCAGATGCAGCCCAGATGCTACAAACATGCTACAATAACATCTATAGACAGACAATAACATTTCACTATAGAGACCACAGTCTGCAATAAACACATGGAAATGGGGAGACATTGTAAGGGTTTGGATGCGTTCCTGTGTCCTCCAACGCACCTGGAACGTGGTGTTCATTTTTACCAGGGTCGTCTCTCTGAGTAACAATTCAAAACCGTTATCCATTCTTTCATTTTACCAAGGCTGGACTACTGTCGATTATGGAATCGACCAATCCGCACTCAGACGCCTGCAATTCGTTCAAAGCGCTGCTGCCTGCCTTCTCACCGGTACCAAAACATTTGACCACATCACACCAGTCCTTACCTCTCTCCATTGGCTCCCTATCAAACAAAGGATTGATTTTATTTACTTTGAAATCCCTAAATGGCCTGGCTCCCCCATATATGTTCCAACGTCACCCAAAGTTTGAGAGGACCTGTGATGTCATGTTGTCTATGGTGTGTTATAGAAAAAATGGCCATAACTTTTTTTCGCGATGTTTCCGGCAGAGCAGACCTCTCATTCTGTGGACCTTAACCAATTGAATAGAAAAAAAAACACAAATAAAAAGTATGTCATGACAGAGAGACATGCAGTAAAGGTCGTCATGAACGGGACTCGAACACGCAAGGCGCTGTCAGGCCAGAGCCTACATGTGGCATGCGCCTGGACCGCTACGCCAGCGGGCGCCCCACAATAATACATTTTCAATGGGAGTCACGTGACTTCCATTGAATGAAGTTCCCCCTTGACTCCCCCGCGATGCAGACGATTCGTCTGACGTTCATGTGTGAGGGAACTCTAACAAAGAATTAACGTCCCTCAGCTGCGGTGAGTTCCCACTTAATGAGATGACCTCCACTCCTCCTCAGCTGTCCTCCAGCTGCTCTCTACTACTGAGTGGAACCAGAGGGACTGGCCTTAATTATGGGGAAGAGGCTTACGTCGATGTTTGTCTACACGGGAGTGCTGGAATTTGGCGGAAGTGGATTCCAGGGGAATTTCAAATGCTGGAAGCCCCACTTCTGGCTATAGACACTCTGCCTTACGTCGTGACCAGGCTTTTCTCTTCGCAGATGAGTAAGGCTGGGATGAGGCTGGATGGGAACCCCCCCAGGGACCCCCTCCAGCTGAGAGCACGGGGACAGCCCCATGCTCTCAGCTGCAACAACCTGAGAGCTATCTGCTGCTACTGCAACGTGTGTGTGTGTGTGTGTGTGTGTGTGTGTGTGTGTGTGTGTGTGTGTGTGTGTGTGTGTGTGTGTGTGTGTGTGTGTGTGTGTGTGTGTGTGTGTGTGTGTGTGTGTGTGTGTGTGTGTGTGTGTGTGTCTGACTCCAGACATAACCCCCACTGCAGCTACAGTGGGGGGGTACCTTTTGTGTGATCATGTTGCTATTCTAGGAATTTAACTGAAACCAAGATTTTTAATTACATTATAAATACTAGTGGCAATGTTGTTGAAATATGCACACATACACTTTGTAAACATCTGCTGGGGGTGGTGAGCTGTCTCTGAATTGGAATAACAATGAAGCTAATTAAACTGTCTTGCATGGCGTTATCAAATATTTATATAAATATTTGAATTTTCCCCTCAACTGGCTTTGCTCAGTGATAATTGAACACACTGAAAGTGAAAGACTGTTCCATTCCATATTCCATTGGAATACCTTGTTCATGTCCCACTAGTGACCCACTATCTATGTCTGTCCATTTGTCTCTCCCTTGCGCACACTCCACACCAAGATGCATGCACTCTCACAGATATGCGCACAGTTGCACTCATACGCATGTATGGAAATGCATGTCAATGTTCACACAGTGTAGTGCAGTGGCTCACGGGGTAGAGCCGCCAATTCTGTTCCCAGTTTGGCTCCCACAAAGTTACTAACGAAGGGTTCTCGGGCAAGACACTGAACCCTTAATTGCTCCCGATGAGCAAGCGGTGTATGAATGTGACTTTAAATGGGTGAATGTAAAGCACAATCCTACTATAAATGCGCCACGTCTCTGTCTGCACGTGTGTGTGCGTGCGTGTGTGTAATGCACGTAACTCGGGAACCGTTTGACCCACTGACTTCACATTTGACACACGCGATCCACACATCTGCAGTGCCCGGTATAGAGTCGGTCCGACCCACAGTTCTCCAGAACCACCACAAAAGGCCAGTGGGCCTAATGAGGCCAACTCCTTTCACCTGGGCCAGGCGCTTAATGTAAATCGCTCTGGATTAAGAGCGTATGCTAAATGCCTAAATTGTAAATTGTAAATTGCTCTGCCAGTGGGCCTAATGAGGCCAACTCCTATCACCTGTGCAATTTCCAGCCTCTGCCTCAGCCAATTGAGGCTCAACCAATCAGGCTCTGCCAGTGGGCCGAATTGATTGCCAAGTACACTCTTCACAGTCAGTTTGCAGTCTTCAGACACAGGCACACAGTCACATACACAGATCTCCATGTGGGACACCGGCTGACAGTTAAAACGGGTTCTATGTCAACGTATATCATTAGGTTCCCAAATTGCATTGTTGCAAGTTGCATCGGTGGCCGACACGTACAGGTCTAGTCATTGTAAAGTGCCTTGATAAAGGCGCTATATAAAACTAGAAAAAAGTGCTCCTCCACAGGTCCAGCCCAGGTCAGGAACGTACACAATAAGGATTGTAGGAGTATGACAAAAACTGAAAGACCAGTGCCCAGCAGTTGAGGCAGATTTTACTCTGAAAAGCCCCACCTTCCATTACCCCCCAACACCGGGACGGGAGGCATAATCTTCCGCTACTACCTCGCGCTGTCACATCTCTCTCTTAAGACATCTGGAGACGTCATGGGCCTCCTTCGGGTGTAATTCTAAAGACACGTGGGGACGCGCTGGGCACACAAAGTGTTTTAATAATAGTGCTAAGTTAATAGAGATGCCGTGTGACAAGATTTGTAGGTGTACTGTCAAAAAGATTGTTTAGCAAAAATCGGCCTCCTGGTGGCACTATAACAAGCCCATGTAAAACATTTCTGGCAGGGGTTCAGCTGTGGCATCCAGGGAGTGCATGTGCACCGTGTCACTGCAGAGATTACCTGATCACGGACGGGCGGACGGACAGTTTTTTCCATAGTCTCTCCCCATGCCTCCGGCCTGGACCTGGTGGAGACAAATATCTGCCATTTTATTCATGCAGACACACATGCGAGCGCACACACACACACACACACACACACACACACACACACACACACACGCTGACTAGTGAGTGAGTGAAAGTCTACTAGCCGTTTGGAATTCAATATACTAGACATAGCTAGATGTCAGAATCTCAGACTGACAGAATAATAGCATTTACGACCTCTCTCAGGCCTGCTGTTGTTTTGTGTCTACAGGCTAAGTGGTGACTGATGGCGTGTCAATAAGAGCACACAGGTAACTGGCCACCAGGCATTGCAGTTGCCTAGCAACCATTCACTAATGACTAGCTCCTGCAACCCATGAAAGACATTATGGAGACATTGTCTTAAAGGACCTATAACATAACATTATACTTTTTCATATTATTTTGTGTTTTTGTGGCTCCCTATGTGATTTATATCCCCACAAATAACCAATTTATAACAATCAGGCTTTCATATCATATAGGTGCTTTAATGGAAATTGCTCTCAGGAACAGCTCAACTGATTTTGTCCTCATCGTGATGTCATCACTGTCACCCTACTTTGTATAATTCCTCCTCTTCTTCAGTCTTCAGTTCCAAATGTGCATTTCCACTTTGTTTACAATGTCCACCATTGTTGATTTTCCAAACTGGCATGGAATGGAAACAAGCCTGGTTTTATCTAGCATCAGTATTATAATGACTCAAATATTAAATCAGTTCAGTTTATTTATTTATTTTAATAATCTGCATATCAGCACCCCCACCACCTCAGGCCATTGTGGTACTGCAGCTAAAACTGCTTTCAAAGTCCAGAAAGAAATGACAAGGACTGGTTATATCAAAGTGGTGATTGAGGCTCAAACCATTAGAAATAAGTTTGAGGGATATATAGACAATATGATATTAAATATTAAAAACAGTTTTAAAATGCATGTTATTTCTTAACTGTTTAAGTGCCAGGGACGTCATCCCGTATCTAAATCAAAAGAAAAATTACATTTTTTTTTTAAACGCCCTCTTTTTTTTAATAATGGGAGATCTGGCACTGGTGGCACTGAAGGAGTTTTAAGTGTGTGTATAGGCTTCACCAATGAAGAAATAAAGTATAAGATCTATCTCTCAGAGTAGATGCCAGTGTTTTTGTCTGTTACTGTACACAAACATATGTTTTTTTGTTCTCAGGACCTTATTTTGTCATTTTCTGTGTAAATACAACCTTGTTTACTGCAGAGCTGCCAACCTGCACACATTTTGTGTACCAACCACGCAATTCTAGGCGTATAGACACCTAGAATTGCGTGGTTGGTACACAAAATGTGTGCAGGTTGGCAGCTCTGTTACTGTAGATACAGATGCATTAATTTTGAGTGCCTGTGCAAATGTTGTGCAATGTGTACTAGATGCACGTACGTTGGTGCGTACGGTATGTGCGTGCGTGCATTTCTGTGTGAACATGTGCAAGCATTTTAGTATAGACCAGTGTTTGCCATGAAAATTGTATGTCTGCTTGAGAGTTTGCGTGCATGTTTCCAGGAAGCACCTGACCAAACAGAAATCAGCTGCAGTATTCAAACAAAGCCAAACATTTATTTGTGATGCTCCGAAAAGTGCAATTAAGCGCCACCGGGTGGTCACCAGTAATGTATTTGAGTGCCAAGGGAGAGACGTCTTAACGCCTGTGGCATCCATTTCAAAGACGTAATAAAGACGGGATAACGTCCCTGGCACTTAAACAGTAGTATGGCAGTATATGATGAGACAATTTTAATCCCCTGTTTTCTCCCCTGGTCCTCCCTCCTCTGCAAACGATGCATTATATTTGAGAACTGTCGCAGTGGGCTGTCAAAGACCTGTGATATGCATATTGCATAAACCAGCTGAATACATTTGGTTTCCTTTGTACTGTAGTCGTCAAGACTCTGATGCTGGAGTTGGGCCGTAATCCTCTGGGTTGTGCCATGCTTGTACAGTAGGTGTGTTTATGTGTATGGCATATTTGCAAAACATGCACACCTACTCACAATGTATGTGCGGACATGCATCACTTGTCTCATCGAAAGACTTGCATAATGTAGATGGACTTTGTCACATCTCTTCGCCCGTCTGTCTCAATCTGTGTCAATGAACGGCGTGCATGCTGAATGGCAGCCTCGACTCAGGCAGATTCATTTAGTTGCGGTGTCTTCTACTAGCTGCATTGTTTTTTACCACGACAGAAGTGCTATAGCAATTATGCAGTCTTTGTGCCTTCGGGTTATTCTCTCTCTCAAACAGCGCCGGCGGCTTGGAATTACATAAACGCTGCCTCCACGGCAGCTTGTTCCTGACAAGGCCTTAATCTGCTCTGCCAAAACACTTACTGCTATGCTCAACGCTTCTAGAACAGATAAAAAAGAGGTTTACTCTCTAAAGGCCTCCACTAATTAAACGCATCATTGGATCGCTTGTCTACCTCTCCTCTAGCTTAGACGTAGCAACATCAAAAGCATGGCGTAGACCAAATTGTTGTGTTTATGTTTGTATTTTGTGCTGGTTGGTACCTTGCATGGCTTCCGCCGCAATCGGTGTGTGAATGGGTGAATGTAATGCACTATGTAAAGCGCCTTGGACAAAGGCGCTGTATAAATGCACCATTTACCATTTAAAATAGCCAAGGCAAACTTTTGAGACCTTTACTGACTAACTATGTCGATACTATAGTAGTAGTAGTATGAATGAATTAATTTTATTTATATAGCACCTTTCCAAACATAAAGTTACAAAGTGCTTTACAGGTTAAAAAACAACAATCAAAAACAACATCAAGAACATCAGAAATAACAAAGCATAGAATCATCAGAACAACAAACATCAAGGAAAATAAAAATATACATACACATATGCCTACATACATATACACACAAATAAAACTGAAATTAAGAAAAGCATTTGACATACAGGTGTGTTTTTAAAAGATTTTTAAAAGTGGGGACAGTCTCAGCTTGCCTCAAAGCCAAGGGGAGGGCATTCCAGAGCGATGGTGCGCGTGCCGCAAAAGCCCGGCCACCACGGGTGACAAGGTGGGTTCTGGGTGGGACAAGAAGGGCACAATCAGCAGATCTGAGTCTGCGCACCGGCCTGTGGGGTGTTAGCAAGTCTGTGATGTAGCTGGGGGCTATAGTCCATGTAGGGCTTTGAAAGTGATTAGTAGGATTTTGAAGTCGATTCTGAAACTTACAGGGAGCCAGTGTAGGGTAGCCAGGATTGGGGTGATATGCTCACGTTTTCGTGTGTTTGTAAGTAAACGTGCAGCAGAGTTCTGCACCATCTGGAGGCGTGCTATATTATTTTTGCTCATACCGGAATAAACAGAGTTGCAATAATCTAACCGTGAGGATATGAAGGAGTGTATGACGGTTTCTAGGTATGCATGTGACAAAAATGATTAAATTTTAGCAATGTTCCTAATCTGGTAGAAGCAGAACTGTACAACTTTGGTGACTTGGGTGTTGAAGGAGATGTCAGGGTCAAAGAAAACGCCCAGGTTGCGGGCTGAGTGTGTAATATTTGTGGATAGAGTGCCGAGTTCAGAGTGGAATGGGAGGGTGGACTGTGGTGGGCCGAAAATTATAATTTCTGATTTGGAATCATTTAATTTGAGGACATTTTGTGTGTTTTTTATGTCAGAGAGACATGCCAGTAGCCATTGTACATTACCTGTAACACCAGGTTTTAATGGGATGTACAGTTGTGTATTAGTAGTAGTAGTAGTAGTAGTACAACAGTAGTAGTAATGGTGGAAGTCCATGACTTTCGTATTATTACCAGCAGCTTTTGTGTGTGGTGGTGGTGGTCCACAGAAGAAAAAAAATAGCAGATCTACAAGCTCCCAACGAGTGAAGATATGAATATGATGCAGTGTGAGCTTATAGATAGACTATTTTAACTATTTTATGTATTTTTGATTATTATATATTTTGTAAAGGAATGGTTTTGGTCATACAAGGTTTTCACCTGACAGCAATATATCTGACTATCAGTAGGCCTATCAGTCAGTTTGACCAGATTGCATTCAAATTGGCTACTATGAGTTTGAGGTTTCCACTTGACAGCACTCACGCAGTTGGTTTAACACCCGAATATATTGACATGTCAATCTGTCATAAAACGAGAGTCTGGCTGGGAAGGCATGTCACAGTGCGACAGTGCGCAGTGCACACTCACGCAGTTGGTTTAATTAACACCCGAATATATTGACATGTCAATCTGTCGTAAAACGAGAGTCTGGCTGGGAAGGCGGGTCACAGTGCGACAGTGCGTGGCAGGCGAAATAGCCAATGTGAACTGTCTAATCGTAATACTTAGGCACAAACCAACTATTGTCGAAGAACAATATTTATGTAACTAAGAAATTCGCTGAGTGAACTATATTTTATATACAGAGATTTAGAAGGCATAAGCAAAATCGTGAGCCGACAATTCCTCCTTCCGTCCACTGTTTCTCTTCTCCTGAGAACTCTGAGAGAGGGAGATCCCACTGTGGAGTGGGCGTGGCTTCCAGGCGTGTGAGTGCGTGTGTGTGTGTGTGCAATCAAAAGTACTCGTCAGTATTGTGTGTCAGGCGAAATAACCAATGCGAACTGTCTAATCGTAATACTTAAGCACAAACCAACTATTGTCGAAGAACAATATTTATGTAACTAAGAGATTTGCTGAGTGAGCTATATTTTATATACAGAGATTTAGAAGGAATAAGCAAAATTGTGAGCCGACAATTCCTCCTTCCGTCCGCTGTGTCTGTTCTCCTGAGGACTCTGAGAGAGGGAGATCCCACTGTGGAGTGGGCGTGGCTTCCAGGCGTGTGTGTGTGTGTGTGTGTGTGTGTGTGTGTGTGTGTGTGTGTGTGTGTGTGTGTGTGTGTGTGTGTGTGTGTGTGTGTGTGTGTGTGTGTGTGTGTGTGTGTGTGTGTGTGTGTGTGTGTGTGTGTGTGTGCAATCAAAAGTACTCGGCAGTATGGTTGCCAGTGTTGCCAACTGTCGTGCCAGAAATAAGCTAAGCAGCCTCCAAAAAACAAACCAGGCAAGCAACTGTGAATGAATCCACGTTAGGCTGGAAATATGCAGGCTTGGCAACCAGTGTTGCCAAGCCTGCATATTTCCCATGCTCGAATGACCCCACCCCCTGTCAAAAACGGCTAAAATCCCTAAAATAAAAGAAAGCAGCAAATGAAAAAAAAATACCACTTATCTTTTACTTTCTCTAATAACAACCTAAAACATGAACCTTGTTTGAAAAAAAACTAAAGTTGTCCAATGGGGTTTCCATCTGGTGGTTGTGCCTGAGGGCGGGAACTACCCATAGATCCGAAGTCCTGTTAGTCCGAACATGCACTGCTCCCGTGCTTGCGGTTAGGTTTAGGTTTGCTCCTGTGCTTGCGGTTAGGTTTAGGTTAGGGTTAGAGATAGGGATAGTATTTTCGGAACAATGAACCTTCTGACTAATGACACGGCACCCTGAGGGCTATGTTATGTAGTGTGTCTGGGTTTCTTTATTTTAAGTGGTTATGACATTTAAGTGCTCTCTTCTTTATTTTGATAATGAGCGGGTATTGCCCTAATTATGCCCTGCAAGCATTGTTTGTTGTTTGTCGTTGGTTGCAGTGGATGAATTTGCAGAGTTGTGTGTGCAGAGTCTCAGTTTGGTGTATATCCCATTTCTCAGATTATTGGTTGGGAAGGGACCCCAGATCTCGCAACTGAGTTATTTGTCTATAACAAACAAAAAAACATTGCATGGATGCACCTGGGACGTATCCTCAGTGATGTATCCCAAGGTCATCGGGGTTGTGGGTCTCTTGAACATCATACTCCTCACTCAGGCGACCCAAGTAAGTCCCGACTTACATCCCAGTAGCTACCCTCAATCAGTCCCACTAGGGCAAAACCAGGGCCACACAATCCGTTGGAACTACTCCAGAACAACTCTGCTAGGGCTGGGAGGTACACTTCTGGCGCATGGAAGGACTAGGATCTGTGGGTTGACTCCTGTCCGGGCCCCTCCTACGTCTCTCACCAGGTCCACTCCTGCTCTCACCAGGCCCAGGACCTGTGCGTTGCACCAGAGTCCCAGCACCAGACACTTCATTCAGGAGTGGTGGGCAATGGTTCCGCAGACTCCACCCGACCGAGAAGGTGGTGCTGCGGGCTCCGCTTGCGGCTTGAATGGCCCTCCTAAAGGCCTCACAGAGAGTTTGTGAGGACACAGGCTGGGGCACAAATCCATACTGCTCACCCTACATTCCGGCTGTCACTTGTCTCTCCGATGGTCAACATACTATACCTGGTTGTCACATTCCTATGAGTCACTATAAATAGAAGAACTATAACAAAAAACATTGCATGGATGCACCTGGGATGTATACTCAGTGATGTCTTTAATCAGATTTGTATTGGGATGTCTAACTTAACGTTCCTTTTGATGGCATAGCAATGAAACCACTATTATATATGTCAGTATATGGTTGAAACCCTAAATAATTGATAGAAGAGATTTTTCAATGGATTATGTTACTAGTGGGTGTGCTAACTAACATACTAAATTCTTACAAAAAACAAACATCTAGAACGGCATCGTTTTCAAGATGGCGTCCACGATGGAGCTGCCAGGAGCTTAAAATGCGTTCTCACTTCCTTCATGGACTACAAGTCACAGCTCCATGCAGCCTCCCCCCATCTCGTCATTGTAGGAATTCAGCAATCCAGTCAAACTCTAGTCAAACACACAGACTGCATATTTTTTCTGGCCATATAGGGTGCAAATTGAATATTGTGCTACTGTTATCTACTACAAATAATAGTAAAGGTGGGGTGAAATGGTTAATTTGGGCATTTTATTTTGAAGTTTCAGCCTGAAACGGCCGGCTCTGAGTTTCTGAACCAAACAGAGCGTCACATCCCTCTAGGCGATGGGACAGTAGTTCTGCTACACACACAACCACGCACGGACTTTGTTTGTTTACAAGGCAGACAGTCGGCCAGCTCTACCAGTTTACTGCTATGTGACTTATTTCTAACCCATAACGTTTTCAGATACATGAATGAGACTAAATACGGAGTAGTTCTGTAATCAAAACCACCTGTGTTTGGACAGGCACACAGCAATGGGAATAATACAGGTGAATGAAATCAAGCTTCATTTGTATTCATGTCACGTGAGCCTCTACACGTCATCAAGCATCACGTTTTGGTTCAAAGGAAGTCATTAAAATTATATTTTTATGGACTTTTGATACACAAAAATGGGAAATTGCCAGGCTAAACCTGCACATATACAAAAATCCTGTTCATTCATCATGTGTTAATTTAAGATAACACGCACGCACGCGCACGTTCTCGCTCTCTCTCAGAGCCTAGATTGCCTTATTTTTAGCTGCATCTCTTCCGCAGCCCTGACCTACATCACAGGCTCACAGCATGAATAAAGCAGCAGAGGAAAGCATGGCGCAAAATGAGAAGCGGTGGGGGGGGGGGGGGGGGGTTGCAGGAGAGGTGTGTTGAGAGGGGTGGGGTGGTGGGGGAGCGGGTCGGTTGGATGGTGAGGCGTGCAGAGACGAAGGTGTGACCAGAGAAATGAATTCCCCCCAGTGTGAAATGACAGTTCCACTTCTGTCACCTGACCTCACCAGCTAGCTCCCTTAGGAATGCTATGCACGCACGCACGCACACACACACACACACACACACCCTCATACACGGGTCACACATGGCTACGCATGCATACATGCATTATGGCACCACACACACAGACACACACTCTTTGTTAGGGGGCACACAGGTGACGGAGAGATCACAGAGCCTGTCAGGACTCAGACCTGACAGGAGGTGCTTTTCTCACTTTAAACCGAATCTGACAAAGAGTGTGGAGTTAAATTATTAAGTGATGCCGGAAGCATCACTGGCTCGCCACAATCAGGCCTTTATGGAACAGTGCGGTTTGGTTGCATTGCCACAACATGCCGCCTGCCATGAAGAATCAGCAATAGAAATGTCACAATTTAATTCACTTTAGACACTGCATTGTCACGGGCTGGCATTGTAGGATGCAGAGCCGTCACTCTAGAAGGTCGTGAGGGACTGTCGGTGATGATTCTGTCTGTGTGTCTGAATGTCAATTACACGCTACAAGTAGGCCAAGGAAGTACCTCCATGCATATATATTTTTCACATAATTTAGTTTAGATTTTTAACATACATTTTATAATGAAAGACATTGTTAGTTGGATTGGGCTGAAAGCGTGCCCCAATGTGGAGTCATACATCATAGATATGTCGATGACTGACATTACGGATTGGCCACATGTAGCCTGAGATTATTAGACTGTTATTGGGCCACTTCTTGTTTCTTCATGCGCTAGAGGCTAGACTGATGCTTCCCTCTTATCTGACTTAAAGGAGAGTTTAATGCTAGAAGGCTTTCTTAACTTTCGTTGTAGTTGTTAGGTCCGCAACAAAGTGGTCCAGGTGCTATCTTGTGCAAAAACGCATTATTGGCTATTTCCCCCTACCCCACCATAAGCCCTGAATGGGGCGCTGGGTTTTAGTGCTAATTCGTTTTATTCTACGTCTATCGCAAGATTTCGTGAGCTCCATGCAAGTGGATGGAGCTCGCGTCTCGCGCTAGACGAGACTTCACACTTTACGGCTGGAACACAGCAACAGCATTACTATGAAGTATAGGATTTATACAAAGAAAAGTGATTTTCGAGTGATGGAAATAAGCAAATTAGAACTAAAACCCAGCGCCCCATTCAGGGCTTATGGTGGGGTATAGGGGGAAATGGCCAATAATGTGTTTTTGCACAAAACACCACCTGGACCACTTTGGTGCGGACCTATAACAACTACAATGGCAAGGTAAGAAAGCCTTCTAGCATGAAACTCTCCTTTAACCTTGGTGTTTAAAGCATTATGTAATGCTTCAGGGTTAAGGTCCATGCGTCTGTGTAGGCCTGAATATAATGTGTCTCATGTTGATTCTGCACATTCCACACTCACAAGCTTTGTAGACGACTCAAGGAGAGTATACATTTGCTGTGGGGGGAAAAAAAGAGAGCCACCGCTCCAGGCCTCAAATGTAACTCAATTACACAGTAAAATTTGGAGTGTTCATTTAACTCTTTACAAATATACAAATAGAACCAACTGGACACTCACTTTTTGTACACTCCCTGAGTTAAATGAACACTCAGCGTTTACTGTGTGCAATGGATTGTACTGTGTACAATTCATGCTGTGGTGAGCAGCGTGTTTGGGAGTTGACTTCAGAGCCGCGATGGATCTATATAGATGAAACTGAAGATGACACATGGAAAACACACAGTCTCATTCTCTCTTATCCTTCACTCTTATATGGGCACGATGCACAGTAGTGCAGAGCGGCTGCTTTGCCTCTGGACACTTTAGCACGCATGATTCCTGGGATTCCATCAATATATATACTGTACCGTGCAGACATGTACACATGCATACGTAAGCAACTATAGTGGAAAGATGCACCCGGTGGAACGCAAATCTCCACACCAGGAAGCATGCCCCAATACTAATACTTCCACTGTCGGATGCAATAACGTCCAACTGCATCTCTTCTGTCTCCCTGTGTCTGGTTCACAAGCATGCATATGCATGCAGCTATGCACCATGGGTGCATGTTGTCACATTTAACCCATTTTGGACTGAGGTCGATAAAAAAAAGGCTTCTAAATCCTAACATTTGAATGAAAAAAGCACGTTTCTGTCAGTGGTGCTCAACCTTTTTCATGCCAAGGACCCCCAGAATGATCTCTATTGGGCCACGGACCCCCATCTCAAAATATGTAGTTCCAGGGACCCCCCAGAAGCCAATAATTTTAGTTCGCTCTGAAATATATATTCAAAGATTTGCGGCCCCATTTTCACGGCTTTTCAAAAATAGCAGACCTACAAGCTACACTCGGTGGCGCGCTATGAGCTTGTAGATCTGCTATTTTTCAATAGCTAAAGCATAACATGATGCTAACACCAAAAGGGGTTCCCGGACAAAATGGATTAATCATCAGGCATGGAATGTAACCGAATAGCATGTCTGTCCCATGTCTCGCACATGCGTGCACCATACGTGCCAATGTCTCTCTCTCTTGTCTGTGTGTGCTGCAGGTACATGTGTGCCTCATACCTCATGTAGGTATACTATACTATACTATACTATAATATACTATACTATACGTATAGCTCTCACAAGGTCACAAGTGCCACATTTTGTCATGAACTCTAGACCAGTGACGGGATTGCAAGTGGGCCCCAAAACCATTGGGGAAACACTTACATTTGAATATTAATATAAAATTTTGACTTTAAACCTTGCCATGGCATTTTTTGTTTTAATCCTCGTAAAAAATGATTGTGATACAGATAAATAGTAATTTAAAGTACACCACCAGATACCTCGGAGACACAGCTGTCATGTTGCTCCCATGGTAGCCCACATTACAAATGTATCCATCTGTCAGTGTCATATCCCACAAGAATTCAAGCTAGCGAGAGTAATGCCTCTGTATAAAAAAAGGAAACAAATTAAAACCTGGCAACTACCGCCCTGTTTCCATCCTTTGTTCCATCTCAAAGGTTATAGAGATTATTTCTCAAAGAGATCAGTAGTTACCTTGAAGAATGAAATTCCAATCTGGATTCAGAACGTCCCACTCCGGTGACTCATGCGTACTCTACTGTATTTGACCGACTGCATCAAACGCGAAGTAGCCTCGGGCAGATAACTGCTGGATCTCCAAAAGGCATTTGACACTGTCAATCATTCAATTCTACTGAATGAGCTGAACGTGATTAGTTTTGAACTGAACTGGATGAAATTCTACATTGAGGGAAGAGAACAAGTGATTGATGTCAATTGAACCCTGTCCTTGTCCCTTCCCAAGAAAGCCCACTAGGGCTGTTATAGTTCCTTCTATACATTATACATGAAAGCAGCCTGTAACTGCAATTTGTTCTTGTTCACTGACAACTCAGCACTCCTGGTCTCGGGCAAGGACAAATGCAAGTTGAGGAAGCCTGCAGTTCTTCAACTCAGATAAATATGCACTTCACTGTCATTTCACCTAGACCTTGGTAAAACATAATCCATTCCTTTTGGGTTCATTCCCTTAGTAATGCAAATGATTTCAAGTAATCTCAAGCAAAGAAGAGGTGAAAAAACATCTTGGATCTCTCTAAAAACTAAGCTTCATACCTCCCAAAACAAACTGATTCGAACACTTATCTGCCTAAAGCCCATGACCGACTTAATTCCAATACACTAGTCTAGAATGGCTCAGGGTAGAAGAAAAAATGGGATTGGTATTTAAGAAAGATAGTCAAAGGGGCAGTGCAATGCCCTCATACCCGACTGAGGGGTACCCAACTACTTAAACTAAACTATATTCCCATAGAAAGGTGGTGCCGTTTTCCTTTGTCCATAATAGTGTTTGTATTTGTTAATGACGTGTATTATTGTGTAGGCCTACTTTATGCTATCTTGATGAATTGAATACAAAGGACCACAATGGAAACAAGTTCCCCGGACGTTTTGTGTTAACCTTTTAGCCTTAATGCCTGTCCGTACCTCGTGCTGTTTACATTTCTGACTAATAAAGTATCCAAACAATCAAAAACTACATTTGATCTGTTAATCCAACCCAAAATATGTTCCTGTATTTATTAAAATCCGCTTTGATTGATTGTTCAAATAAACATCTAAAAAATGAACTGATTGGCTACCATGTTAAGTGGTCATAATGGTGGGCCACAACCTCTTTTTTTACAAGTGGGCCCTGACCCAGAAAAAGTTTGGGAACTGCTTGCTACTACTAGCTGCTCTTGACCAAACCAGCCTTTCTCAAATATGTTATTAAAATGTGTGTGGAAAGACCTTCCAGGAGCCGTGGTGGGTACAGGTAGGGCTATAGTTAGAAGTTATGTTATTGCCATGGCTACATCCACTAGTATTGGCAGAATGGAGAGCATTTAGTAACAAGACATGATGTAACCAAGGGATGGCATGCCCTAGGAAATAAATGGCGGATGGGGCTCATTGCATTATAAAAGGCCCCCAACCACACACACATGCAACTTACAGTCTTTCTGAGCTCATCCTTCTAGCAACATCTCTGTCTGTCCGTGTGTCTGTAGCTCTTCTGTAGCTCTTCTCTTCTCTTCTCTTCTCTCTTGATGCTATGCTTTGAGAGCACATGCTTGTGTGTCTGTCAACTGCAGGGCAATTGTCAAGCACTTAATGGCATGCACTACATTTTCCACTCCACATTTAACTCCATTTCGCCACTATACTTCAATGTATGGATCTTTTACTTGAGCCACTGGGGATGGTTGATGAAGACAGTGCAGAATGTACACTGAACTGTTTCCTTTGTGTTGTTTTGTCAAACAGTAATGCTCTGGGTTGAAGTGTGAAGTTTATGATGTTGTGAAATGACAGTTACCGTGTGGGGAATGGATCCCCGGGGGTCACTGTACTGTACTGTACTGTACTGTACTGTACTGTACTGTACTGTACTGTACTGTACTGTACTGTACTGTACTGTACTGTACTGTACTGATACACCTGAAATCGTCATATGTACAGACCCAGCCAGGCAGCCACACACAAAGCTACTTAATGAAGTGGTAGAAAGGGAGTCTATACCAACGCGCCTCAAGCCTGAAACGGCTGATCCGGTGCTTCACAGGTGCAGGGACATCAAAGTTGCATAAGGAGAAGAGACTGGAGCAGCACGGACATTTAGAGCCTTTTATTTAGGTGCTGAGTATACAAAAACGACTAACGTTTCGACCTTGCGGTCTTCATCAGAGTCATAAGTAGTAGCATTTGGGCATGTCTTATATACAGGTTGGGTTATCAATAAGCCAATGACAGGGTACCATATGACATGTAATAGCCCGTTACTACCAGCAGTCTAGATAATGTAAGAGGGTGGCTATGGAGAAAACGCTGTTGAACAGTGAAATACATAAAGTAAAACAGAGATTTAACCATCAAAATTAAAAAACAGTATTTAAGAACAACAGTGCACATACATATTTAAGGGCCTTGTGGCCAAATATATATAGAAAAAAATTAAAAAACAGAGGTACATCAAAACAAAACAATACAACACTCTCAGGGCAAAAAACAGAAGATTTCAGGGACCGTCTAAAAAGGGGCATGTTTATAAAAAGCATGATAGGCTCAGCTCTTCATTTAGGCCATTGGGCTCTAAAGTGTCTAGTGCATGTATCCACTGTGCTTCTCTGCGGAGCAATTTATTGATTATGTCACCTCCCCGTGGCGGGGCTGTGATTTTCTCTATTCCCCAAAATTTGAGGGAAGCTGGTGACCCATGATTAGCCTCCTTGTAATGTCTGGCCATGGCATAATCAAGATTTTGGGTATGAATAGCGGTTTTGTGATCTCCAATTCTTAATTTAAGTTGTCTTTTGGTTTGGCCTATGTACGTAGGCTAGTCCACAAGGACATTTAAGCATATAAATGACATGTGTAGAGTTGCAATTAATAAAAGATTATATTTTGAATTTTTTGCCTGTGCGTGGATGGGTAAAAAATGTGGAGTTAAAATAATTGGAGCAGTGTGTGCAGTTGCCACATTTATAAAAGCCTTGGGGAGGATTTGAGAGCCATGTCCGAGTGGACTAGACGGTCTCTGAGGCTTCTGGAGCGTCTGAAAGCAAAGAAAGGTGAGTCAGTACATATATTTGCAAGTTTGGGATCACTCTTCAGGATGTGCCAGTGTTTGAGAAATACATTTTTGATTACCCCTGTCGCTGGTGTGAATGGTGTGGAAAAACAGAGACATGTTGGTGTCTGCTTTTTCTTTTTGGTAAGAAGGGATGTTCTCTCAGTGTGAAGCGCACTGTTAAAGGCTATGTCCAAGTTTTCTTGGTTGTAGCCTCTTTCTCTGAATCGATTAGTGAGGTCAGTGGCTTTTGATATGTAGTCCGTGGTGGAGCTACAGTTGCGTCTAAGACGTAAGTATTGGCCTTTAGGGATGTTACGGATGAGCTGTTTGGAGTGGTTGCTATCTGCTCTGAGTAGGGTGTTCCTGCTGAGTGGTTTGCGGTAGATGGTGGTGTTAAATAAGCCATCTGCGCTCTTGAATATTGTCAAGTCTAAAAAGTTAATTCTGTCGTTATCGAACTCCATGGTAAAAGCTAGGTATTTAGTAGTGGAGTTAATATATTGGTGGAACAGATGCAGCTCATCGGTGGTACCTTTCCATATTAAAGCCACATCGTCAATGTATCTGCGCCACAGTGTAATTTTGGGGAGGAAAACGTTAACAGGGTTGTAAATAAACCGTTCTTCCCAAAAACCCATGACTAGACAAGCATAAGAGGGGGCAAATGCACTGCCCATGGCAGTCCCTTGACATTGTAGGTAGAAGTTACCAGAGTATTTGAAAAAATTGTTAGAGAATGATCTCAGCTAGATCAGTCAGAAAGGCTGAGGGGGGCAATGTTTGTGCCGGGCGTGTACCCAAATAATGAGAAATAGCTTGGTTTTGACATTCATAGTGGGGTTAGAAGCGTAGTGGTTAGGATCCAGAAGTTGGCTATTGATGCCTAGGACTAGGTTATACTTTTCAAGGCTCATAACTACCACTGCTCCGCCTTTGTCGGCTGGGCGTATTATAATGTCATTTTTTAATTCAAGGTTGCGTAAGGCTTCCACTTCCATTTGGGTCATATTTGGTTTGCCTTTAATTTTTAGGCAGTTTTTTGCCAGGTCATTTTCAACCAATTGGCCAAATGTGACAATAGAAGGGCATAGATTTGATGCAGGGAGGAAGGATGACTTTTTTTTTAAAGGGGTGGGTTCTCTAATATTCTCAGGTACAGGTTCATTTTCAATGGGGTCACAGTTACTGGCACTGTTGCTATTCGGAACAGTATAAAAAAATATTTAAGGTGTAGTATTCTGAGGAATTTAAAGGTGTCTACCTTGAGAACGGAGGGGTCAACAGTGTTAGTAGGCGAGTAGGAGAGTCCTTTGCTGAGGACAGCCTCTTCTTGTGCTGTGAGTTTGTAGTCAGATAGGTTGATCACTGTCTCTGAGACGTCCTGTTCGTGGGGAGCGGCGTGTGGCGCCGTCGTCGGAGGTTTCCCTTTCGCTGGCTGTTGAGAGCGGGTCTTTGACGTTTCTTTTAAAAGTTGAGCGTTGGCCCAGGCCGTAGCGTAACGGTCTGGGCACCGGACTGGTGATCCAGTCGCGGTGTGCCGCGGGTTCGACTCCCGGACCCGACACGGCCTTTACCGCATGTCATCCCCCCATCTCTCTCCCGTTTCCTGTCAGCCTACTTTCTATCCCTTAAAAAATCAATAAAGGCGTAAGCCGCAAAAAAATATCTTAAAAAAAAAAAAGAAAAAAGTTGAGCGTTGTGGTTTGAAGGGTTGTCTCTTGCCGTGCCAGTCATATATGGTCCCCATCTCGTAGTCTTTTATATCGCGCTTGTATTTGTCCATCTTGTAGTCTTTTAGGTATTTTTCAAACTCAGACTTAATGAAGTGGTTGCACCTCTTAAAAAATAGCTCATAACTGTACTTAATGTACTTAAATACTGGAGTATTATGTACTATACGCTACTTTACACTACTGGCAGAGGGCGGATTCCCTTTGTGTGTGGTAGAGGTTTGGCTTCTGACCTGGGAGACCCGAGAGAGCTTTCTTGCAGCAAAGTGTGCAAGAAAACGTTGTCTTCTGTATAAAGAGCTGGACTAGTCATTATTAATTTGCAGAGGCGTTTCATTCATGTTGGCAAATACTGTAATGCTTACACACACAAGCAGGCCACAAGCTGAGACTCAAAGAATGGAAATATGATGTTTCACAGAAACAAGATCCCCCCCCTCAATCCAAAAATCTGCTCCATTTTACGCTAAGCTTTCTGTCAGGAATTGACCGCGTGTGTTCCTTCATGTGTTTCAGATATTGATGAGTGCACGACGCAGATGCACTACTGCCAGTCCAACACCGTGTGTATGAACCTCCCTGGGAGCCACCGCTGCGACTGCCTCCCAGGCTTCACCAGAGTGGATGAGTACTCCTGCACCGGTATGCACATTCAAACACATGGTATCGATTCAACAGCATTGCTCTGCATGTATCGATCCCTAAAGGGAATTCTGTTTATCCTTATCCATGTAGCGGGGGGCGGACATGTACGAAATCAGCAAGATTTGGCTTTTGGTGACTAGTTTCTGAATGTTTGGTGTGGTGTTAGGTATGGGTATAAGGATTTCAAAAAGCTGTGCAAACGTGTTGGGAGCGTCCCCTAGTGGTCTGTTTGCACAGACTCAAATATTGGATACGTATAGCTATAATTGATAAAAAATATATTTTTCAATGGATTCTGTTACTATTGGGTGTGTTAAATAACATACTACATTTTTAGGAACAACGAACAACCAGAAAGGCATTGTTTTCAAGATGGTGTCCACAGTGGCTAAAATGAGCTAAAATGCCTAAAAACTGGGATTTAATATGTAAAATATAACAATTATGCACTTTGTAACTACTTTTATAATTTTGGCATGGTGTTAGGTATGGGCATAAGGTTTTCAAAAATCTCCCCCTAAATAATTGATAGTCGCGATTTTTCAATTCTGTTCGATTCTGTTACTATTGGGTGTGCTAAATAACATACTAAAAGTTTACGGAAAACTAACAACTTGAAAGGCATCGTTTTCAAGATGGCGTCCATGATGGCTGCCGCCGGGAGCCTCATCCTCAATAGAACCACAAGATTCATATTTAAAACATTGCAAACTTTCCGTTTAAATCACAGTTTGAGAGCTCTTTTTTTTTCTTGTGGAACCAAAATAATTCCTACGCAAGAATATGCCTCAACAACATGTGGCGATAAGTCTGTCAAGTTTTTCCAAATATTGCTGCAGAGATGGTTTCCTGGGTGTTTTAAAGTAGCAATGAAGCAATCTCAGCCTGACACTCTGCCTGAATTTCCATTTAGTCTCTCATCATTATTCAGTCTAAAAGTGGTCCCATTGCAGCTGTTTTCCAAAATGGATGTTGCATGAGTGCTCAGTGGTTTAGTTGATCCCCTAACCAATCACAAGACAGTCACAGAATTAGATATGTCTATACGAATTTGACAGTGAACAAATTACATTTCCCGCTGTTTTCTTCCTGTCATCACATTCAAAGGCCAGGTTGGAATTCCAAATGAGAAAAAAAAAGAAGATGGCAGCAGCAGACCCTGAGATCATACAACATAAAATGATGTATAGGTCATTATCGAAACGTTAGTACTGTGAGTGGTTAAAACATGTAACAACAGCTTAAATTGTTTCACAATATTTTAAGGACAAAACGTTTGACAAATATGTTCCACACTACCAATTTATTTTGAAGTCGATTATCTTTGCTGATCGAAGCTCTCAGAAGTTTGGCATAATTTGCATTTCAGTTCGGAACCTTTGCCTTTCTTGGCAAAGAAAGAAAGCAATTTCTCCCCTTAACATAAATAAATAAGACAACTGTATAATAACGCCAACCTAGACCTATACCTACTACTGTAAATGTTGTATGTTGTCTAAGCAATATGCCTGCTGCAAACAACCTGGCCTGCATGCGTGTATGGCTCAAAACGAAGCACAGTGCGTAACTGTAAAGGCATAGGGCTCTATTTTCGTCCGAGCTTTCTAAAGCCACTATTTAGGGATTTAGCATTGGGGAAGGGGCGTTCCCCTACTGCAGTGGCTATTTTGGTCACCTGCCTAAATCCCTAAAACACCTCCGCTACCCGTTACATTATGCATAGGTGTGGTTTGGGCGTTACAATAATTAAACCAATCACCGTGCCACATGCCATTGCCGTTAAGAGATCCCTTATCCGTTGCCCGTTGTGCCCAGTTCTATATTGCTTCATAGCCTACGGTCTATGCTCATAGCCCATGGAAGAGTGATGCGTTGCTTCCTTGAAGTCTCACTTATGCTGCACCCCCACCCCGTGCCGTTTTTCTACTTTTTTTCCACATTTTTCTTTTCATTGAGTCACAACTCGCTCATCAAGCGAAAAGGAAAGTTCGGGAAATCTGATTACACCCCATTCGCTGCGCTATGGGGTGATGAAACTGAACGAGCAAATGGAATCGCGCACAATGCCTTCTTTGACTACTAGACAATTATATAAACACAGTGGACACAAGGAAGTGACAGGCACTCACTTCTGCTCAGAGACTAAATGTTTTTATAATCGTCATGGGGGCCCACCCCTTTCCCCCCGCTTATATATTGATAAACATAAGCATCACCAACATGTTACTGATTCTAGGAAAATTAGAATCACAGTCAGTGGCGGTGCGTCCATAGGGGGCGCTGGTGCGCCGCACCACCATGCACAACCCCTGAATAAAACGTGAATAAGAATGACTGAGAAACGAAATCTGCAGCCTGTAATTTATTTAAAATTAGCAATCCAGAAACGTAAATATTATATAATATAAGTAGCCACTAACCAAAGGCAGTGATTAAAAGTTGTTTTATGCTGCCACGTTGTATTATGCTGCCATGAAATCATGTGAAATGTTGTTTACGTTATGTAACGTTTCTGATTGGTTACTGAGGTGCTATTTACACGAGGATGGTGTTCATAAAAAACGGCAAAATAAAGTACCGTTTAGCGCTGTCATTTAGACGAGAACGGTGTTCTCAGGAGGTGAAAACGCATCGAAGTGAAACCGCCTCCCAGAGTGGAAATCATTCAGAACACCGTTTCCTATGGTCTCCATATAAACAGGCAAAACGGTGAATCCGCAAAACTTATGACATCATGGCTCATGTTGGCTCACAGCGCATATGTTTATTACATTGATGCAGAGCCATATCATTATGATATAATGGAGTTCCTGAACAAGCCTCCCTCCTCGCCTACAAAGTGCTGCTCATCAGCGATGTTGAATGTAAAACCATGATGTAAATAAAAAGCCTTGTGATAGACGGCAGCAGCGTTTATGTAGCCTAATGTATTATAAAATATATACCATCCCGTGCCGCGCCCAGAGCCGTGTTGCGCAGGCTTGCGTGAAGGTTTCTTCTTCTTGTACGTGGGTGACCTGTCTATTTGGCAGCCCGTTATCGCCACCTAGCGACAGTATAGCATAATAGCACATCATATCATAACGTGTGCGTTCTCGTGTAAAGGGTAAGAAAAAATGAGAACGCAACGGGACTTTGACGTGTTATATGGAGATGGTCGCCGTCTAAAAGAGGCCTGAGTGTCACATGTTGGTGCGCGTTCATCTGTAGCCCTTGATTCTCAGCACTGAAGAGTAATGCATTGCGGTCCACATGTCTTCAATACAAACTATAGCAAGCCACTGGGTCGCGAAATATGTGCGATCCATGACATGTTATTCACACCACTAAGCACTAAGCAGTTCAAACATGTTTGAAGTCATTTTAAGGTATTTTAAGCTTTGAGAGACAGTTTTTCAGTTGCTTGATTTATATTTGTCTCCACCAGGCCGAAGGCATGGGGGGAGAGTATGTTTTGCACTCCGTCCGTCCGTCCGTGTGTCCGTCCGTGTGTCCGTCCGTCTGTGTGTGTGTGTGTGTCCGTGAGCAGCTAATCTCGGCCACCGTTAACCCGGTCGATGCCAAATTTTGCACACACACTCCCTGGATGCCCCAAACTTTCCAGAATGGCCTGTTATAGCGCCACCAGGAGGCCGCTTTGTGCAAAACAAGTTTTTGCACAGTACACCTACAGATTTTGTCCAAACATCACGCAAATTGGTACACAGTCTCTCTAGAGCCATTCAACGAAACCGGTCTTTCAGATTTCTCAGACTCCATCCTGATTGGTTAAGATTGGCTTCCAAAGTTCACAGGAGTGCTCAGTTTCAAACAAAATGCTGCAAATCATGAACACATTGCGTGATTTCCGTGAAATTGTGCACCCACATTCCCACTAGGCCGAGGACGAAATGCCACATGAACAATTTCAACTCGGCCTCAAGGTGGCGCTATAACTGGCCGAAAAGTGTTTTTACCTCTAACTGCATGGATCTGTGGATAACTTTGTATGCCAACTCCCTAGTTTACTTTTGTTGCCCTTTTATCCAACCACCAGATGAAGGTCTTTACAGCGTAGGTCTTGCCCAGGGTGCATGGTATGTGAATATGCATGACGCATATACAGTAGATAGCATATTATATAATCTGTTTGGGTATACTTCAAGGTTACTTTATTTTGTCTCTCAGGGGAGAAATCTGTCTCAACCCTTGGTCTACATTTACTTCAATATTTACTGGTTGTATTCAGAGACGTTTTGGATGAAAATTGTTTTTTTTCTTCTTCTTTTTTAGTCAACAACTATTCAAATTCAGTCGTGAATGCCCTACCGTCCATCATGCATAAAAACAGCGTAATAGAAGAGTGAGCATGTGATTTACCACTTAACCCCAGGATCCATATTGGGAGGGAAAACGTTTTCAGATGTGTTGTAAGCTTTCACTAGTTTCTGCGAATATATATGTAGGGCGAAAACAGAAAATGGCCTACACTAGCATAGAGCCCTGAGGGATTTCGATATATTATAGCTATACGTACATGCAGAAGAGCAAAGCAACAGCACCTGCTCAACCCGTTTCAATCCATCCCATTTGAACACAACACTCATGTTCAACAACTGAGGCAACATTTAAGCACTTGATTCTTCGTTTATCCTATGAAATTAAATGTGAAATTTAAAGAAACAGAGCGCCTCATTTACAGTAGTTTTACCCAGTTATACCTTGCGCACTGAAAATATCTGGGCTATAAGCTCACAACATGTTGCAGGTGATGCGTTGTGATCTTGTAGATCAGAAATACTGTATTTTTGTGTAGTAGCAGTAGCATGCCAAAAAGGAACAAATCTTCAACATCAGGTTACTGATTGAGAAGTACCTTCAGCACCAACACAACCTATATTGCAACTTCATCGACAAACCGTGTTTGGCATGAAGGGTTGTGGCAGGTTCTCAGAAACTACAACTTTGACAATAACCTCATACAAGCCATTCAATCACTTTACACACAATCAAGCAGTTCTCATTAACAACACCATGGTAGCGAGAGCGTACGGCATGGAGGTAAGTGAAGAAAAAAACAAGATCCTGGTCAACAGTCACAACCAACTAGCACCAACCAACATCACTGAACGGGCAAACACTGGAAGAAGTAAAGGACTTCAAATATCTCAGGTCTTATGTGAGTGAGGATGGCACCTCCGCAAAGGAAGTTAGAACAAGAATCGGCATAGCGACATCAGCCATGACGAAACTTGCCAGAGTCTGGAGAAGCAACACCATCAGCTTCCCGGTGAAGGTCAGACTGTACTCCACCCTACGGTATGGTTGTGAGAGAGACACTCACAGCGGACACCGAGGGCAGGATACAGTCCTTCGAATGCTACATATATATAAAGAGTTCTCAACCCGTGGATCGTGCCCTCCCGGTCGCCAAATCATTTGGGGGGGGGGGGGGTCCCAAAAAAAATACAAATTAATAATTGCAACTAAATGGCTTGAAAATGGAAATTAAGAGTTTACATACAGTACACATAGTGCATGCATACATTTCCTTAATGTTTATATCTGGTTTCAGTATTTATTTATTATGTATTTTCGCTATTGTAGCGGCCACTTTGTATTGGGGCTGTGGAAGGGAGACGGGGCGGGGGTCGCGATACTTGGCCAAAGCCGTTCCGGGGGTCCCCAGCCAAAAACGTTGAGATTGAGAACCTCTGATATAAAGAACACCGGAACAATGATTACGTTACACCACCCATGCTGGAGAACAGGAGACTCTACTCTCAACAGTAAAGCGTTCGCAAACTGGCCTGGTATGGTCATGTTACAAGGCATACCTCGCATCCTACAGGGTAGGAGGACAGTAGGGGAAAGCAGAGAAGAAAGAGGCAGGCAGAGAAAGTCCTGGATGGACAACATCAAGGAATGGACTGTGTGCAGCTTCCAGACCCTGCATGCTGCGCACAGCTGAATTAAGACAGAGAGAGCGCTGGAGATCCCTGACTGCCCAAGCATCCACCATGACACCCCTACGGCCCTCCAGGCCATGGGATGCATCCACCATGACACCCCTACGGCCCCCTATAGGCCATGGGATGAGTAAGAGTAAGTAAGCGTAGCATGCAACCATGTGAAACATGCCAGTGTCTCTCAACTCTGCTTTTGGAGAGACCTGTCAGGCAGGGGGGGATTATAATGGGGCCGTTGGTGGCCCATAGGGGCCCTTTATCTCTAGATCCTCACTGTGAGGAAAGAGAGAAACGTTAAGATATAAGAACCAAATGAGAATGAGCATATGTGTTTTCACTTTCACTCCACAATGACAATGAAAGTGAAACTACCATGCCTCTCTTCACAATAGAGCTGCAGTAGGTTAGGTACTTATACTCTCCTCCCGCATGCGCGCGCGCGCACACACACACACACACACACACACACACACACACACACACACACACACACACACACACACACGCACACACATATCAGACCCGGAGAACGCTTTGTCCATATTTTTTTACAGTCTATGGCACAGACGCACACACACGTGCAAGCACACACGCACACACTCATCAGTGATGTATGGATAATAATATGCATGGGCCGTTTTGATATTCAATTCCTTATACGCCTGGAATTTAGCAACATTTTGAAACTTTGTTTTCTTCTGTTAATGTTTGTCATTAACTGACTCGGCAGTTGACTCGCTGACGCTCATAATGAGTCCTGAGTGTGTGAGAAACGCTGGCATCCTGTCGGCAGCTATTGTTCCAAACCCTGCCATCTGCTGCGCGAGTCTTCCAGCACGGCCTGGTGACACAATGTCAGATGTCTTTTAAACTTGCTGTTTGAGGCGGCACAGAGAGCGCATAAACAGATGAGAAGCTCAGTCTGTTTAACCTTTTTTGGAGGTTGAGTACAACAAGCGTTACTTGACTCAGCTCTTAGTTGTCACTGTCCTTTTCTGTTCCATGCATCTAAATGGAAGAGAGCACTCTTGATAACCGTTTTCTTACGTTTTGGGCATTTTTGTTCCAATAAACATGTCAATTCCTAATCTATATGCACACTGCAGTCGCTACCAATCCCCCCCCCCCCCCCCACAGTTGGCCTGGGGAGGGTTTTAGACATGCATGTCCGTCCCTCCTCCGATACACATGGAGTAAACAGCTGCTAAACAGCTTACTAACGGTGAGACATTTCACTGGGTGAGCGTAATACACAGAGGCTCACACTATCGCCTTGCCGTTAAACAGAGGGCCTGGCCAACAACCCAAGCGTAAAAAAAAAGCTAAACAGAATCCAGGTCTGGTGAGTGCACGTAATGACCACGCGCGCAACAAAGTCACGGGACCGCGCTCACGTAAATACGCTTGCGTTGTCGCACCGCGACTTCTCCGCGCGTTTTATCGCTCCCCGTTTGCAAGGCCCTTTATTCTTATGTACCTGTACACAAGATTTAAACTGAGTATTATCAGTGGTGTCAGTCAGTGGACATATCCACTGTCACAGCTAAATGCACTGTGCATGCTTTTAACTGTCAATTCCTCATTTGTTTGTGTCCACCTTTCTTGCATTGGTGATGAACTTTGAACATGCCATTTTCATTCACGTTTTGTATTCAGTATTTGTTGTAGCGCACTGACCAAAGCACTCTCAATAACCCCAATCAACTGCCTGCCAGCTCCTCATCGAGCTGTTGTCATGGAGATGACGAAGTCAAGTGTAAATGGTGCATTCATATAACGCTTTTATTCAAGGCGCTTTACAATTGATTGTGCATTACATGCATCCATTCACACACGCATGCATACACCGATGTCGGCGGAAACCATGGAAGGCACCACAATTAGGGGTTCAGAGTCTTGCTGAAGGACACTTCGATCGACACTAACTCCGGGGGAGCCCACAGGGATCGAACTGGGAACCTCACATGTTCTATCCGTCCACTCTATCCCTGGGCCACTGCCCTCAGTGTAGTGTTTTGAATGGAAGCAGTCTCATGAAACAGACACGTTTGAGTCGCGGTAATTAACAGTTAATACAAATAATAGATGTTATGAACCCGCAAGGTTGCCAGTTCGAACCTGGGCTCCCCCAGAGTTAGTGTCGAAGTGTCCTTGAGCAACTGAACCCCTATAATTGCTCCTGATGTGCTGGTTGGTGCCTTGCATGGTTTCCGCCGCCATAGTTGTATGAATGTGTGTGTGTGAATGGGTGAATGTAATGCATGGGTGAATGTAATGCGTGGGTGAATGTGAATGTAATGCACAACCTATGTAAACTCCTTGGATAACGGCGCTATATAAATGCACCATTTACCATTTCACAGGTCTGTATTAACTCTTAAGAGTGTATGTGGTTCCATTTGTACACTCTCAGAGCTATGGTGGTCCTATACATAATCCACGGTTCCATGGTTCTGTTCCTCAGTGTTGGACACTCCTCCCGGTTCAGGATCCCAACCCTAATCTCAAAGCATTCTCATCTTGTAGAGTTGTAGATCTATTATTTTTGACATGCGACACCCCGCGTGGTATTTACACGTGGATGATGGAACTCTGGTGCTTGGACCAAATGAAATGTAGCGAATGCACATGTGGGGTAATTAGATCAGACGTATTTAACGGTGATTAAGTAGGGACGTGGGCAATCAACATGTTTGAGACTTGTCTCGTCTTGGCACATCACGGCATGCTAGGAATTAGGAAGACCCACAAGTCTCCTATAAGAGAATCGATAAGCTAAAACCGTATTGATTTTCAGGCATTGGTCAATTCAAAGTTGCAATCCCTGCACCCTCTAGAAAACCCAGTGTTTTTTCAAATGATGTTATTAAAGTTTGGAGACGGACCTTTCAGGACTTGTGGTGAGCACAGATAAGCCTATAGTTAGAAATGGCATTATTGCCATGGCTACGAACACTGGCTATAGGCATCCTCACAAGCCATGGTGTAACCAAGGGATGGCATGCCCAGGAAACCCATGGGGAGGGGCCCACTGCATTACAAAGGGATGGCATGCCCCAGGAAACCCATGGGGGAGGAGCCCACTGCATTACAAAGGGATGGCATGCCCCAGGAAATGCATGGGGGAGGGAGCCCACTGCATTACAAAGGGATGGCATGCCCCAGGAAACCCATGGGGGAGGAAGCCCACTGCATTACAAAGGGATGGCATGCCCCAGGAAACCCATGGGGGAGGGAGCCCACTGCATTACAAAGGGATGGCATGCCCCAGGAAACCCATTGGGGAGGGAGCCCACTGCATTACAAAGGGATGGCATGCCCCAGGAAATGCATGGGGGAGGGAGCCCACTGCATTACAAAGGGATGGCATGCCCCAGGAAATGCATGGGGGAGGGAGCCCACTGCATTACAAAGGGATGGCATGCCCCAGGAAATCCATGGGGGAGGGAGCTCACTGCATTACAAAAGCACATGGACACACACACACACACACACACACAGGCTACACACAGGCTACTCATTACAACTAATAGCCTAATCATGCAAATGCACAAACTTTGACGTTGAAGTCTGCCCGTTTCCATGGCAATCCGGGTTCACTCGGGACATGTCTCGAATTGAGATAAATAGTTTGTATTAAAATAAAATGAGCAATACATTTGTTTGGTTTGGCGATGAATGGATCTGCTTTTAGGTACTTTAAGGGAGAACACTCTATCAATCTCCACTAATATGGACCTTCTGATTTCCCCATAGTACATCAAAGTTGATTATTGAGTGGTGCAACCACTCCAAGGAACAGCAATGTCCGTCCGTCCCTTAGAGTATGTCCTCACCTATGTGACTATGAGTAGCAGTAGGGGCAAAAGTGGCGCTGTTGTGCCAGAAACAGAGAGAGCGAGATAGTGTTGCACTGTTGCCTGCTAATTACAGAGAGAGAGAGAGAGGCAGGGGGAGAGGGGAGTTGCACCACTCGGTTCACACAGTGTGATTTACTAAACAATAGGTGGTAGCTGGAGGGTGCGCACTGCGCAGCAGCAGGGAACGTCAGGCAAGCTGCAGCAGCACAGACAGACATGCAGTAATCAGCAATAAACAGCAAGCAAGGAGTAGGCAATTCAAACATACATGTTTAAATGGGGCACTCTATTAGTGAAGCAGTGTTGTTTTTGGCAGCACATTTTAGCTTTAGTCATAGTCTCTTGAATAGTTTTTTGTCACAATTTAGTCACCTGCAATGTTTTAGTGTTAGTCTAGTTTTAGTCGACTAAATATCATAATATTTTAGTCGACTAAATTGACGGTTGATTTAGTCTAACAAAATGTATTTTGGTGGGCCTTGATGCCATCGTAATGGCTGTTTTTACACTTGCTGAAAATAGACGATCTACAAGCTCACAACACGTCGTGCTGCGCCGCGTTGTGGGCTTGTAGATATGCTATTTTCAGCATGCAACTAATTGTAAAATGACTTATAGTCGATCTCTTGTCCACTATAGTCCCTTCCTAACATTTTAGTCTGGTTTTTATTTGTTGACGAAATTGTCAGTATATTTAGTCTTAGTTTTAGTCATCATAGCTTAGTTTTCATTTAGTTTTCGTCAGTGAAAAAAGGTACTAGCCGAACATTTTTCGTCTTGGTTTTAGTTGACGAAAACAACAATGGAATCGTCGTAGAGCTGAGACTGACCAAAGGACAGCCACCATGCAGCAAATACACTGAGTTCACTGTTCATGTCTCTAGTCTCTAAATTGTTTATCTTTTTAGGTTGAGTGCAGCTACATGCCAATTCAGAGAAATTTGTGGTTAATTTTCTTCTCTAAGAAAGGTTATTCAAATGCATATAAAATGCATTCCATTCATTACTTGGAACATATGAAACTGTAACGAAATTAGGAGAGAATTCCACTGACAGACTATTGCCATTGAGATGAGGGAATGATTTAATGTTTGAAATTAAGGAGCCTTAAAGCTAGAAATACTGTAATTATTTTAAAGATAAATACATAGGGTATAAAGCTAACACAATTTGGTACGCCTTTTTTAACTCTGATCCTTTACTTGTGTGTTTTTATTTTATTTCAACTATTTAATGGACCGACCTCGAAGAGACTTCATGAATTTGACCTGACCCTTAGAATGTAGATCACCCACCATTTTGAATTATATGAAAAACGGTTCAAATCTAATCTTTGATCAAAATTAACAAATGTTTACATGTGAACTTTGGACCAATACGGACAAAGAATTATTTTAAGTGAAAAAATTAAGTTTTTATGAGCCAATGAAAATTGCTGTTTTGTGAAAATAGTTATTCTGCCCCTAATACATACATGCAGCGTCATATGATTATGAAACTTTTCAGTATGGTAGAGGGTCATGTCAAATAGCACTGAAACCATCTTACTCCAATTGGCCAAATGGGCATGCTATAGATTTGTTTGGAAAATGAAACCTTTGAACAGGCATAACTCATGCCTCGTTTGGCCAAAAGTCATGGCACTTGTTTCCAGATGTTCCTTGACTCATTGGGAACACCTCTGTCACTTTGACCAGTAAGCCGCCATTTTGAGCAGTTTGAAAAACGCTTATACCTAGTTTTCTGCCTGGATTTTTGAGCAATTCGCGTGAAATGTTCTACAAACAATCTGTGGACCATTATCTGAAATCCCAGTTGAAGAGAACTTTGTACGTGAAAAAATTAACAGCAAATACACTTTAGTAATGGATAATGACATGTCCAATACCAAGACACACATAATTGTCATCAAAAACACTGAATGATTTGACTGTTTACACTAAAACAACTGATTGTGTCCTGATAGCTCAGTAGGTAGAGCTCTCGCCTTTGGAACAGCAGTACAGGTCATGGGTTCCCATCCGGGCACCGCCAAGTCAGAGTATGAGTCTTCAATGTTTCTATGGCTTATTGTGCATATTATTATTATTGCTTATTGCCTTCCTGCTTGGTCCTGCCTTATCGCTTGCAGCTATATTCTTCTTCCGCCAAAAATAGCAGTTCTGGCTTATCCGTGCAGTCCGTTTTCGCGAAACTTGGCAATTTGTATTTTTGATTTATTTTTGTTAGGTAAGAAAAGGTTTATTTTTGTGATACCACTTTTTGAGTAGTTTTGACACAATCTACTGAATGTACTGTAGTAACAGTACAGCATTTTGTTCTAAAGGTATTCTCAAGCCCAACACACACCGTCTGTGAAGCGGGTGCGCAGCGACGCGGCACAGGCGCCTGGAAAATAGAACAGTGGCGTATCGGAGCGCCAGGCGAGGCATGAACGCGTGCCAGCGCGCGTCGGGCGCGGCCGGTGTGGTATACGTTCATTGAAAATAACGGAGGCGGCTGTTTTGACCCGCGGTGTTCGCAGACGGTGTGTGTTGGGCCTATATCGGTGTGTTTGTCTTTCACTGAGAGAGTGGAGTGTGTTTAGGTTACAGTACACTTCTGGAGAAGAAGTGCTGTTTAATTAGCTGAGAGTTGGCTGTTGGACAGAGACAGGAGTCTATGGACAATCCAATCAATGCATTCTGCTGTTTGTAAACTGCCCCAATGGCATCCCATCCTCTCTCTCTCTCTCTCTCTCTCTGTCTCTTTATCTCTCTTGTCCATGCTCTCTCTGGTTCTCTCTTTACTTATTCTCCTGTCTCCTTCTTGTCTTTTGTTCCTCTTCATCCTCTTCTTTACTCTGCCCCTGAGCATAAAACTGAATTACTATTCAAGGCGTGGAGGAGTGGGTGTCTGCTCATATTCTGCAATGGTAACTAACAATAGACAACATGTGCTTCCCTTCTTTTGTAATTAATGTATTACTCTCTGTATTGTTAGCTTCCTTTGAGTCAAACCACCAGAAAGGTGGTTTGCTAATGACATTGTTGACAGCGAATGACAGTGAATAGGACACATGCGTGTGGAATCTGATGGAACCATAATTAACATTAACCCACTTATTGCTAGATTTAATAACATCTGTGCATTGGGCCAGATCTGGCGACTTTTTGAATGACAATAAATAAATGTGCGATATGACCACAATGTCACGAAATATCTCATTTTAAAGCTGCACATCTCTAGTTTACACCGAAAAAAAAATAATGTTCCTAGCATGTTCCATCGTTTATGTATAAGCATTTTAGTACACCTTGGTTTGACTTATCACTGAAACCAAGGTCTACTGAAAAGCTTATAAGTAAACGATGGAACAAGCTATAATCATAATTATTTTTTCATTGTAAAGTAGTGACTTGGAGCTATAAAATGAGACATTTCGTGACATTGTGGTCATATCTCACATTTTCCGATTGCCATTCAAAAAGTCGCCAAATCTGGCCAATGCTGGCCAATGCCCCATTTCTTAATTCGTCATTTTAATGCAATAAGAGGGATCAGCGATCTAAATAAAATACATGACGTTTTGGCCCAGGCCGTAGCGTAACGGTCTGGGCACCGGACTGGTAATCCAGTCGCAGTGTGCCGCGGGTTCGACTCCCGGACCCGACACGGCCTTTACTGCATGTCATCCCCCCATCTCTCTCCCGTTTCCTGTCAGCCTACTGTCTGTCCCTTAAAAAATCAATAAAAGGCGTAAGCCGCAAAAAAAATATCTTAAAAAAAAAAAAAAAATACATGACGTTTTACTTTCATTTTCAAATTAATACCCAGAAGTGCCACCAGATGGCGGGAACGTTCCATTATTCTGATTTCTGCAAAAGTGTCAAATCACTTCCTGTCAAACGGAAGTAAACAAAGGAGGCTAATATGACCCCTAGCACATAGCTTGGCTGTCCGGATTGCTAAGCTAACATTAGCTTTTTCATAACTTAGTCAGATTAAGCTTAAAAACGGCCAGGAACATCCCAAAATATCACATTTTTTGCCGCGGATCACATAGAGACGGCGCACGTGCACAATAGTGCACGATCGCGCGGGTTTCGGCTGGTTTTTGGTAGATTACATAATTATTATTTTTTTAAAGTAAAAAAATTCCATTAATTTGTTATAATAAGACGTACTGACAGGGCAGTACGTCTACTACGCAGATAACGTCATTGGCCACAAGGGATTTGTTGATTTAACACGCAAATAACGTCAATGGCCACTAGAGGGTTAATATAGCATAAATAACTGTTTTAAACTAGTATGGTATAGTGTGACATTGCATTGTCTCTCAGCTGGGCAAACATGTCATGACACATAGTCCTTAGCAGGCTAGGAATCTCAGAATAGCCAGTGGCCACTATCTTCACGACCACAAACAAATTGGGTGGGTGTCGCTTGGTACATTTTAGGACACCTACTGTGCTTCCTTCTTGACCATACCTTATATGGACATGTTGACAATTTGGGACAAAGGGGGTTGGGGAACCTGAGAGACCACCTTTCCCTTTGATGTCTCTGTCCTGAACTGTATAAAGAAGACACTAGTGAAATGATTGTAACTGCGTTAGTCTCCGGAAGCCGTGAGGCTGAAGTATGCATGGGGCTCAGGGCCCATAACCTGACGCTGCCAGATCCAAGAAGCTTGCTACACAAATTTGTTTCACAGCTTATTGGGATCTGGGATCTCGGGAGCAAATTCGATGACAGGGCTGTTCCTTTTTTTCAAGATACTTGGTAGATGATTGGATGGGACCGAGTGTCTATCACCGTGTGGGCGTGCAAACACAACCAATCATATTGACGTGTCTATACGTCACATCCGGTTTTGCACATATCCCGCCCTTAGCTCACACTGATTGGTTTGAACCGGAGCTGTTCGGTGTTAGCTCAATCCCCTGAGTGATCTCAGATGGATGCTGTGTTGGGGAACATGGTTACCCAATACCGCCCCCATCTGGTAGAGTCAGGTTACAGGGCCCATGGCTGTGATGCTGTATTCTGTACTCTGCAAATAAATCTGGACTCCGAAAGCCTCATTCATCCATCTGTCTGCCTTCGACTTCATTCTCCATATTTTTGCTTAAGTATTTAAGTCAAATCTTTATGTTTGTTTATGTGCTATATAGGGAGAGAAAAGCAGTCCTCTCCTCTTCCGGACAAGTCATTAATCACAATAAATGATTATCTTGGATGTGGCGAATAAGCTGTTGAGAACCAAGGCAATGCTCTCCATGTCAGCACATCTGCATCAGTTGTCCTATACTTACTATAGAGTTGGATGGCAGTGCTGGCAATTATATGTACTGTACAGTATTAGTTCCTGTCTCCCGTCTTTCTCGTTACCTCAGGCTGGGGTTGTGTGTGTGTGTGTGTGTGTGTGTGTGTGTGTGTGTGTGTGTGTGTGTGTGTGTGTGTGTGTGTGTGTGTGTGTGTGTGTGTGTGTGTGTGTGTGTGTGTGTGTGTGTGTGTGTGTGTGTGTGTGTGTGTGTGTGTGTGTGTGTGTGTGTGTGCATGTTTTTTCACCTGCTTGCACAAACCCTCCCAAGCTCTCGATCAGCATCAGAGGGCATTCACAGAAGCAGATTGCAATGTGCACACCTGCACTCTGCCCGTCCCGTCCCCCCGTCAGCTCACAATTAAAATAGACATTGCTGTTGCGGGTTGGTTGACATCACCATCTCAAAGACTCGCTCCTCGAGGGACGGAACATCAACTTGTCACAGCTGTTTCCTTACAGGGAAGACAATGTATTGCACGGCGTGTGTGTGTGGATTGAGCTCATAGCCTCCCTCTCTCTCTCTCTCTACACTATACTGTATGTGCTGGCTGAGGCTGCAGTGCAGACACTGCCCTTAAACAAATGGAGGCAGCAGTAATTGCAGTTCCACGTGATTTCACCTCTATGGGGGGCGGGGGGTGCATCAGAAAGGAGGCATTAGATGGAAAGGTCGAGGAGGAGGGAGGTGTGGGGCTTTATAACCTCGTCCAAATCCTCATAGAGCGCCACGTCAAATATTTCCACCCAGCCAGTTCATAATTTAGCACGTTGATATATGACTTCATGTGTTGCTCAACGGGACGAGGAAAATTGATGCTGCTGATTATTCACATTATTAGTTAATAGTTAATTTAGATTAATGTCAGGTCAGCCCTCTTTTACATCTGGTAATAGCATGCATCTTCTGACTGGGGGCAAAGCTAAACCGCTATACGCTATAAGACGTGATTCCCGTCCCGGGATTGGTGGAGGACAACAGAGGAGGGAGCCTATGGCGGAGCTACTGTATACCGGGTACCTAGCTTAGCAACCTTAGCAACCTAGCCCACTTTCCACTTGCCGTCGCCCGCTGAAAATAAGTGGCCGATGGAGCTCGCGGATCGGCATGCTTATTTGTATTTCACCCGTCGTCGCTCGGCGGATGGTCAGGTTTGAAATGGTCTGGGGGACGACATCGAAACCTCCTACTTGCTCTGCCCACCAGAAAACGAGGATCCTTTCTCGATCTGAATTTTATGTACCATAACATATGTTTTTTTTACGATATTACAAATAAGCATCTCTAAGCACCTCCAGAGATTGTACACTCTCTTACACACAGATTTGCGATCATCCATCCATATCTATTCATATCATCACCTTAGGCTGAATGCTAATGCCTGGTATAAAGGGAATTTTGGACATTTGTGTACCATTTGGACTTCAAAGTCAAGTGATTTCATCCCAAGTTATATGATCTCTGACTGTGTGCTGCGTGCTGCATACAGACTGCTAGTGGATAATAGTTGCCTGCCATACAGTGGGTAATTGTGGGAATGGCTGTTTGACCCCTGCAGGAGCTTATCTGATCCACGCTGGGTTTTTGGAGGAATTGTTTTCTGAGTTAAGCGGTCACAGATAAGACTTTGGGAGTGAGCGATAACAAGTTAGGTTGTTGGAAAGAGAGAGAGAGGTTTTCCCCCTGGACCTCGTCCCTCATCCCAATAGGCTTCACTTTGGCCTGGAGATAAGGTGTTTGCTAAGCATTATAAAATAAACTCTAGTGTCTCAAACCATCTTCAGCTTTAAACACTTTTTTTTCTCTGAAAAATGGCAATTTTCTGGTTAAAAGTTCCAGAGTGTATCGACTTGCTCTAGTGCTCTAGTGCCAATTAATTCCCATCCGAAGACTGGTGCTATCATGTACTGGGGTGGGCCATGACATCATTCATAATTAATGTTGTTAGTCAGGCCACTCTATCTCATGCATGACATCCTCAGCCAGCGTAAACATGCTGGTACTGTATTAACCGTATATTGATTTGATTGAGGAGATTTTAAGTGTTTGCCCTATGGCGGATTAAACCTTCCAGTATAGGCAGCAAGCTACCGTAAGTCATATTCCCCCTCAACCTATAAATGTCTGCTTTTTTCTTTGCTTTTTGTTTACATGCGGCTCAGCATTCGGCCAATCGATAAAATCCCATTTTGCAGGTTATGTATTTACTTGGCAACCAGTCATTGATAGACTTGTGGCGTGCCCGTATGCCTCTCAGCCACCGAAGGGGGGGTTGCTGAAGCCGCCGCCATTACTTTCTTGCAACAGTTTATTCAACAAACTTCCAGCTTTGGGGCAGCAGATGTTTTTTTTCTGTGAAATTATACAGTATGTTTAATGGAAATGTAATCAAATCCAATTCCAATTATACACATAATGAATGTGCAGCTCAGGTGTGACAAGTGCGGAAACCCTGGCAACCTTCGGCGAATATACATTAACACTTCTAAATGGAGGTTGCTTAAGTTTGTTCGTCTGGCTTCACTTCCAGTCAATTTAGAAAGCCCTGCATCAAACAGAGTGCTACTGTGCTGCTCCCTTACGTCTCCATCGTTCATCCATTTGTAATGGGAGAGATTATATTTAGATTCTCTATAAAGATTTGATATATAAGGAGCACTTCCCGTTGCTCGTCAACAATGCGTACGAGCATCCAAACTGACGGAATGAATCTTACCGCTCGTCACTTGCTCTGTTCTTTTCTGACAGCCTGGCCTGGTGGAGCAGCACATGCACAATGGCGGCCGCAGGGTGGATATCAACTGATGGAGCGGGTTAAAGGAACAGGGTTTCATTAATGTGATTTTGCCCATCGGAGCATTCTCCGCATTTCACTGGGTAGTAAATGAGTAGCATTCTTCACACTGTGCAGTGTGAGGATATCAATGTTGTAGTCTGGTCCGGAATGCATGCTGAAGGCTATAATGTTTCAGAATTTGCGGTAGAGTAAGTGACTCTAATGCTGCTTGCTATTGTAACAAATTCTTTCAAATATTCTTTGCAATTAAATTTGAAAAGAAAAATCCTTCCTGCTTATGAAGAATAAAAGCAGGACAGGTTTTGCATGCTATTAACCACTTCTTAGACCCTGTAATCTTAGGATCGCAAACTTGAGCATATATACGGATCTGCTCTTTTCATCGAAGGTTTGACCCAGAAAAGGGGCGCTATGGTCAATGTGGTTAATACAAATTACACCCGTGTAAACTGAGTGGTGCAACTCCCCCCCCCCCCCCCCCCCCCCCCCCTCTCTCTCTCTCTCTCTCTCTCTCTCTCTCTCATATATTAGCAGTCAACAGTGCAGCACTCTCTCTCTGTTTCTGGCACAACAGCACCCCTACTGCTACTTATAGTCATACTGGTGCTCATGGTCACATAGATGGGTACTGTAGGTGGGTTAACGTCACATAGGCGAACACATAGGTGAACATGGACATTGCTGTTCCTTGGAGTGGTTGCACCACTCAAAAATGTTGTGAATCCTCTGAAAGAAGGCTCCCTCAGCAATCCAATGCAGTCTCATGCAGGAGCTGTTGCATGGGATTAGAACAGACCTGTGGGGCACGCAGCCGACCAGGAGCTGTTGGGATTAGAACAGACCTGTGGGCCACGCAGCCGACCAGGAGCTGTTGGGATTAGAACAGACCTGTGGGCCACGCAGCCGACCGGCATCCTCCATGATCCTCACAGGCATCACCGCGGACAAATCACAAATGTATACTCTGGTATAAATGTAACGGAAATCCATGTTCTCTTGCATGAGCTCTGTCAATATTATTTTTTTCTTCCCCGCACGAACACAAGACCAATCTCTGCAAAGTGCACGTCATGTCAAGGCGAGCCAAGGCAAAGCTGACAACAGCAAGGGGAGCACGGCGCATTATGACTGCATATGCATAACCACAAAGCGTTACCTTTTTATAGGCTTGTCACCAGCCATTAAATTTCACATTATCTGCGTGTTCTGCTTGACGTTTAACTAGCGAGTCGATGCTTGGAGGTTATGGAGGAGGATATGTTCTAGAAATGAAATGAAATAAAAAAAGTGAGTAAAGAAGTGTTGTTTTACACGTGCTGTAGAGTAGACACACTGATGTGGACCAACTCTGGCGCCTTTCATGAAGCTGTAAGACTAAATTCCGAGCAATAGCATTGTTGTTGTTACAGCACAAACGTACAGAAAACCATTATGCCAATTTGTATGTGACTAAGAATGTAGGCCGACTATGCTTCCTTGACTATCCTGTATGTGTACATGTATCCTTTATAATGAAAATGCAGTAAGCATAATGTCAATAGACAATTGGCAAGCCAGGCAAAAGTTTAATACATTTTTCAATGAAGCCCATTCATGTAATCAATTACAAACACGCTTATAATGCATTGTAATCTGCACGATTAAGTAAAGTAGTGGCATTTTTCCCCTTCTCTTCAAGCACATATAATGACCACTAATTGTCACACTATAATGCAATGTGTTATGATCATTCTTTTAAAGCATGAACAATTATGGATGCCTTTTTTTATTTGTCAGTTCGCCTTTCGGCTACCGTATGCTACGCTCTGGGCTCATGTTAGCTTAACGTTGACTTAGCTGTTAGCGCGGCATTTCGCTTTTCGCTTGCCGTATGCTAACGCTCAGTGCAACTATTAGCTTGTCATTGACTCCCATGTTAGCGCGGCGGAAAGAATGACTCGTATCTCCTAATCCAGGGCGCTCTCCGTGGTTTTTAACTGATCGATATACTAGCGCTTAATTTCTGCTCCTCATCCGTCTCTCCCGCAAAATATGAACACTTTTTGGATCATATATCGTATAAATTAAAACGATAGTAATGTAAGATAGCAATGTAAAGTGAACTTTTTTTAGCGGATTGTTTCCGGGTCGTGGGTTTCAGAGTAAAAGCGGTCTTTCTGTCTTTCTGGCACCCCAGAGCTCCTATTTTGAAGGAATCGCGGCACCGATTGTGTTTTAAGAGGAGGAAGCTTGATAGTGTGTGATTGTTTGTTTTTTTTGTCCAGGAGAGGAAGGTATACTAAGTGAGACATACAGTAGGAGATGGCAAAGTGCATGCAGAGGAGAAGATATGTCAAGTTCATCTCAGATGATTGGACACAAAATCAGGGCAGCCCTCACTTGGTCAGGAAGGTCATGGTGCCACAAGGGAGCCAGGACTGTGGAGTATTGACCAGCCACCTGCTGTGATGGCAGGTTGCTGCAGGGAGCCAGGACTGTGGAGTTTTCGCAGATTTAAGTCATTTCTTTCCAAAGGCACGTCATTCACGTGTTTTGGGGGGTTAATAGCCTCTTTTATAGGTATTTACCGTATAGTAGCTTCCCCGTCGCTATAGGCAACGCTCGCTTCCACTGTTGTCCGTCAATGGAATGTTTCCCCACCGTCCACTTCCATTATTTAGCAGCGTCTTTCTCGGAATTGAGGCTCAGATTGAGGTGAAGTCATTAGGATACTTATCTAATGTGTGTCTGTACTGACTATATCAGCACTATTTATTTTACATGCAGCAGATATTAGGCGATAATGTAGTCTTACATCACTACACCGTTTAAATCCAATAAAAAAACAGATCAAACCGATAAGCCCGTCTCATTTATTAAAATGAGGTGAAGCAAGCGGGCCAGTAGATAAGCCTACATCATTTATCAAAAAGTCCCTAGCCTAGAGCCTAGATTATGATGTTAGTTTCCCTAATAGGCAAGAAGTGACGTAGGTATGCTGGACGTTAGAAGAAAAGGCCCACATCATTGTGTAATAATCTCTGTCTTTTGCATCTTAAGTTTGATTGATTCGTTCTGAATAGTTTGTTCTGTTTCATTCATCTACATTAAGTGAAGTCACAGCTGCCTCTAGCTTAGCAAGGTTTACTTTCAGTTTCCATGTGGCAGACCATTCACCTGCTACGGTACCATTGTTTATTGCTGTGTGTATGCTCAATGGTGAAGTGCTTGTACAGCATATCTTTCTGTCGGAAATTGTATTGGCTTATAAGCCTCATGTGGGGCAGTATGCTAACAGCAAATGGGAGTGTACCTGTGTTCCCCAGGTTCTATGTTCCCCAGTTACCTCCACAAAAAAGGTTCTATGATCCCCACTTACCCAAAAAAAGTTTATATGTTCCCAGGTATAACCGTCTCCCAGGACGGCTTCCTTCAGAAAAGGAAACCAGCTGTTTGTGCCATGGGGCACGACAGCCAGAGGGAAGCCGGTGACTGCTGTCCCAGTGGATTGTGGAAGCCATTCAATTGGCTTAGTCCAGCAGAGGTGTTTTGCCACCTGTGTGTTTGAGGGCTCACTCCACCCGCAGTGTGGCAGCATCCTGGGCTCTATACAAGGGTATTTCAGCACAGGATGTCTGTTTGGTGGCGCGCCTTCGACCTTTGCAACTAAGGTTTTATAACCTGGACGTTTACTGAGCCCTCGATGGCTCATGCAGTCCTTCAAGTTGTTGAGGACCATGGGAATCGCCCTCAGGCCCCCTAGTCCTTTACCCAAGGGGTCGGGTTACTTAAGGGGGTTAGGCCAGGATGGTCGAGTCGGAGCAATTATGAGCTAAGCTGTCGCGCCGCAGCACGTCTACATACTATAGGTGGTACGCTTCTTTCCCCTCCTGGCTTTGCCCTGCAGGGTTGGCTCCCATAGGGTCAATTTACTTGCCTCAAGTTTTGGGTGCCTGACGCAGTGCCCTGCCAGCCTCATCCTTCTCTCTCTGACTTTGTCTGTGACCCGTGGTAGGTCCACATTTTCTGATGTGGTCCAGGGCTTTTTCCTGTTGTACTGTGAGGGTCCATGTCTCGGCCCCATACAGCAGTACTGACTACAAAGTAATGCAATAACCGTGGTTATTAAAGTAACATAAGCAAGTAATTACGCCAGTTGCCCTTCTCACTTGTGATATATCAGAAGAAAAAGGTGGCGCATGCAGGCATGGCCACGCTTATGTATACCCAGACGGCAGACGCTGGGTGCGTGCCACGTCATCGCACACAAGACCCAACACCGCATGAATAGTCATGTGAGTGTATGAAAGATGTTTTCTGTTTTAATCGGCATCAGAAATGCTTCTCCTAAAGCGTATTTACTCGCTTATATGTTACATAAATAACCACTGTTATTGCATAACCTCCAGATATCTCTCATTGCATAGAAGTATAACATTTGTGCAGGTCCTAGTGATCCATCTCGCCATCTGTTTGTTTACTCTGAACAGGTCAACGTTGTACAAGCCAGGCGAGCTGTGTGAGGTTTTGCTCTCCATGGTTCCGATGGTCTGTGATTATACATCATTATCCCTTTGATCCAGGGTCAACCTCCACATGCCCCGACAGGGCCTGGCACCACATCACCGGATAATAGCCCCCTGATTAGACACAACTCAACAGAGACAGGTTGCACTCACAGAACAGTGCTGTCATCCTTGGAGATTTATTGGACCGCATCCATTTATCTATCTGTCCGTCATATCATCCATTCAGCTAGCCAACCAGCAATCCATCTAGCCCCATATGTTAGTATTTATTGCGACGGTAGGTCACATTTACTATGAAAACTGGCATCTCCCGTCCGTCCGTCCGTCCGTCCGTCCGTCCGTTAGTTAGTCACCCCACGCCTCCATATATGGTCACGCCACGTGACATCACACCTCCATATGGCCACGTCTCGTGACATCACCATGACATCACGCCTCATGACACGTCACGCCACCATATATGGCCATCTCATATAGGATGAAGATCACGACACTGACCTCATCTAACCATGGATAACCATACATGGAGAATACTGATCACCTAGATCTGCATATATGGAGCAGGCCAGCAACTCTACATCTGACCTCAAAGACTTACAGTCGTTTTAACAACAGGCGAGCATCGGCCGACACATCGCCTAATCGCCCGCCCGGTATCGCACAAAAAGATGATTTTTTTAAAATATTTTCGAGCGACGTTCCTCCGCCCACTTTTCGACTATTGGCCGTTCGCCTGCTAAAACGTACTGTTAGATCTCCATATATGGAGCTGACGTATTCTGACATTCCATATGTTGATTCTCCCCACCCGTCCTTCGATCCTGTTCTGACACGCAACCTCACCCTTTAGGGCCCTCAGGGCGTCTTACTGGTAATAATAACAGGGTGTGTAACAGTAACAGTGTGTGTAACAGTAACAGTGTGTGTACCACAAGCATTATTTGTGAATAAGCAAGTAAAAGTATCGCTGCCAAGTAAAACAAATGCATATACTGTACATATAATGTATATGAGAAATAAAAACAACACTAAGACTATAAAAACCTGAGAAAAGTAATAAATGAGTAAATAGAAACAATCAGCTCATCCACAGGCTCTCTGTTCAAAGAGAGTGGAGTGATGGTATTTGCATCCTACCAGCTGTTATGCAGAGACGCTGAACCACAACTCTGAATGAATATTTAAACGTCCCCCTAACACTCCACATCACCAACAGGACCTTGCTATGTACTCATTATAACATGGCACCATTTTTGTCTATTTACTCTGTATCTCAGTAGGCAGATTTGGACGTTTCAAACAAGATAAGATGTACCCTATCGTGCTGAATATAAGACTATACTTTTTTTCCAATGGAAATATCCCCCCAAAAACGGGGTCGTATTTTAACCGGATACTAGAGACTATTTTACATTCAATGTTCTTTTTTCCACAAGTGAGTCTTGAAAAATGGGGGTCGTCTTATAATCAGAGTTGTCTTATATTCGGCACAATACGGTATTTTATTTTATGTTTTATTAACCCATTCTGGGCGGGAACACCTTTTGGTGTTTTTTTAACTAAGCATTATGCTATACTTTAGCTATTTAAAAATAGCAGATCTACAAGCTCGTAGCATGCCACCGAGTGGCGCGCTACGAGCTTGTAGGTCTGTTATTTTTGAAAAACTGTGAAAATGTGGCACAAATCTTTGAATATATATTCTTTCAGAAGACTTTTTTTTTTTTTTGATGACAACAGGCCTCAAGAACAATGGCTTCTGTTGCATGCTAACTTTACAGGAATAGAAAGCCTGCCATTTCTATTAGCTGGGGTTTCTGAGCCATCCACAGCCTGAGACACAGACTGAGTAGAGAGTAATGGTAGCATTATTATAATGAGCATTAGTGAGGACAATTTACATGAAAATGGCTGAAATGGTCCTTTTTAAAGCTCCCTCTACGGTTCACATCCCTTCTATAAACCCCTTGCACCCCGTTCGGGCTACCGACATTAATCGCCTCTTTATAGTTTGATGCAAGGCTGGAAATCCTTTAGAGGAAAGTGCTAAATAATGCCTTCTGGTTGCTCGAGGCCCTCATAAGTGCCTATCGTTAATTAAGTTGAAATGCATTAGTCATGACTTCCATGGTTTTTGTATATTGATGCGGTGTGTGCGTGCGCGTGCGTGAGTGCGGACGAGCATGCGGAGCAATTGAGGAGAGGAACCCAAAAGGCCAGGTCCTAACTGTTTGATTGGCTGGAACACGAGCAAAGCACACACAGCCCTGCTTCACAGTGAGATTATCCGCAGTTAATACGATTTGTATAAGGAATCATAGCAGTCTGTTGTCAATCACCCATTCACCGCCCACTCGGCAGTCATCAAATGTAGCTCCGAGGCAAAAGTCTGTCACCCTCCACGATCTGATTAGGATTAGGATGTTAATGAAGCGGCATTAACCGGTTACGTTGGACCTGTTATGAACTTGAATCAATAAACATGTTTCTAAGAACCCTTTTAAAGCAGCATTTACCATCAACAAAGGATCCGTAATGGTTCATTAATGTTGTTATGATTTGCGCTGTTGAAAAATTTATGCATTTTAGATTTCTTTCGGCTTCTTTTTTTAAATTTTATCTTGTCATATTACCATAGCACGGATTGGGGAGACCCTGAGTCAATTACAGAGCAGCCTCATTAAGTTTTACTTCAAAGGATTTAACTATTAGTGAATGTGGCAAGCAATGTGTACGTAAACATGCTTTTGTAGGCCCTCAAAATGATTCTCCATGTGTGATGCGGTTGGTACTGTATGTATACAGTAGGTTAACTGCGTGAGTGGGCACCTAAGTATAGTTGGTACCACGAGGATACATTAGATATTCTTTCCAAAATAGGTAATAATAATTTGGATAATTATCTGAAGTACCTTATGTAAAGTATACATTATTTGAACATGTTAGAACAGTTGACTTTTAACCCATTTTGGGCGGGATTTTGGTGTTTTAAAGCATTATGTTATACTTTAGCTATTGAAAAATAGCAGATCTACAAGGTCATAGCGTGGCAACGAGTGCCACGCTACGAGCTTGTAGGTCTGCTATTTTACAAAATTTGTGAAAATGTGGCGCAAATCTTTGAACAAATTATTTCAGAGTGAACATTTTTTACTCAAATCTTTGCTTCTGGGGAGGTCCCTGGAACAACATATTTTCAGATGGGAGTCGGCCGCCAATTACATATATATATATATTCTTTTTTATCTTGACGTGAAAATCTTTGAAAACCACTGACTAACCACTGATTTAAAAAAAGAAAAAGAAAACCACTGACCTAGAAACATGGGTTTTTCAGAAAACAATGTTTAGGTGGCCACGCTTCCGCTATCCATGCATAGCACCGTGATATAAAGACAATATTTAGTATAGAAAACCCTGCTTTGCTGTGCAAATAGGATTCCTTTCACCTTTGATGGTTATGTTGCTAGTGGGCGCAGCGTAAGAAGTTCAAACAGGCCCTGCAGCAATGCGCTGGAGGTGAAACACTAGGATCATACAGTGTATAAGTTATACCTACACAGTGGTAGAAGAAGTACTCAAATGTTTTACAAAAGTAAAACTATCAGTACCACAATATGCAGTAGACATATACTCTGTTACAAGTCTGGTATTCAAAATGGACTGTAAAAGTTGTACTGTAAAAGTATTGGCATTAAAAAGTACTAAAAGTTAAAATACTCTTTATGCGATTTACAAAGTAACTAAAAACGTTTTCAAATAATTGTAGTGGAGTAAAAGTACAATATTTGCCTCTGAGCTCTAGTGGGAGTAAAAATGTTTTTATTGTAAATCCTTCAGTAAAGCAAAATGTAAAAATACCTCACTATTGTAAGTACAATACTTGAGTAAATGTACTTTCCACCAGTAAACCCACTCCACAATCCCCTCTGGCTTGCAACTCAAACCAACTAGACTCTGAACATACAGTCCAGTTCTATTGGTCTGTTCCTCGCTGACATCTATAGGTACATATAGATGTACTCATTCATTCATTGCTGCACTACATAAAAAGCTTTCAGTAAAACAGGAAAGACAAATAAATGTTTATTGAATAAATAATTGTTAAATATGCATTATTGTCACAGCTGTGCTCAGTGACGGATCAACCCCTCAAGGCCCTGGCGCTTCACCAAATCAAAAGGCCCTACAGATTCAGCCAATTAATTAATTAATTAATTGCATGCGTTCAGCACATATCCACAACTGCCTGCACTGCCCGCTGACACACAAGACACAGCCAGGCACTGGGCACTGCGCACAGCCTTTCCAACTTCAGTCTCTGCTAAACTATTATGTAAGGACTAGGAGATTACTTTATGGTTATTAATAGTCATTAACAAGAAACATGCATGGCAATGATGAGATGGGGGGGAAAATGATGCTATTTCATGTAATTTCTTATACTGTATTCAACAGCCAAACAGCTGATTGATGGACCACGCATAGCATACCTTCCTGAAAAAGGCTATTCAGGTCCTGAATAGCTTACAAACGAAACAAAAAGCTGCCTCCTTAATAGGAGAATGTATAAAGAACCGGACGGTTGAGAAAGACTTTGAAAAGCTCCACTTCTGGTGTTAATACCGTTTTTCACATTTACTAAAGTCACCATATCTGTTCTGCCAAGACTGGCAACTGGTCCACTCAACTATCTGCAATTTTCCCGAAAAATAATTAGCCTATACAGTATCTATCTACAAGCTCCATTAGTAGGCAGCAGCATGTTTTGTCTAAATTGTCTTTGTGGCCAACAAATGTAGCTACATTTGTAGCTACAACAGTGCTGTTGACCATGTTGTTACATGGTCCATATAACATGTGTGCACCAACAGACAATGCCAATATGCTATATTAATATTAGAACGTTTTAAAGACAGATTAATTATTGACGACAAGTTGTGGGTGCAACGTCACTGAATGCTAAAAGTGCAAAAATCGTGAAATGGAGGATGTAAGAACACACGTTTGTTGCATTAGAGCAGGGTAAATATGACGTTTTGTGCCATGGTCTTGTGTTTATATTCCTCTTACATAGGCTGTATGTAATTGTCGCAACAACATACGTTGGACGGTCTGAGTGAGGGGGCCTTCCTGGAGAGCCACCTTTAAACCCCCATTCTTAGTGAAATGGAGTTGCAACTGTACTTGGACCTTATCCGTTGACACCAAATCTCTTTACAAGAAATAGCCGATCTACAAGCTCACACAACGTGCCACAACGTGACCCGTTGTGAGCTTGTACAGTATAAATCTGCTATGTCCGGCTAATATTCCCCCCAGAATAGGCCTATACAGATGCTGTGGTTCAAGTGGTTAAGATGTCTCTCGCTTCCTTTTTTCCACATAACCCGCACACACAGAGCACCCGCACACACACACACACACACACACACACACAGCGCACGTTGCACGATGATCTGACCGTGCACACTCTCTCTCCCCCCCCCCCCCCCCCCCCCAGAGCACGATGAATGCGCCAGCGGCCAGAGTTCATGTGACGAGAGCGCCATCTGCACCAACACCATCAGAGGCCACTTGTGTACCTGTAAGCCAGGCTACGTGGGAAACGGCACCATCTGCAGAGGTAAGGCCCTCACAGACGATCCCCCACAGCTTCCCCGACTGCTCCGTCACCTCTGTTATATATTGAGGGCGGTCGCTTCCTCTCCTTCTCGCCTCTCCTCACAGGGTGTGCTTCCAGCTGCTGTGGCGGGGATGATGTTCAATTGATTTTCTTTTTACGAGTGGCTTCTTCAGCCTGTCCTCTGTATTCATCGCCTCCTCCATCATATCTCTACGCCCTGCTCGGCGGTGCTCACAGACACTGCTCTGACTGCTGTAGCCTTCCCTCTATGTGTGTTTCCACCTTATATTCAAGACAGGCATGAAGCCCATAGACTTGGCAGATATTGACCTCAACAATGACTTGTTTTATTTATTATTATTATTATTATTATTATTATTATTATTATTATTATTATTATTATTATTATTATTATTATTATTATTATTATTATTATTATTATTATTAGTATTTTTGCTTAGTGTTGCTTTATCGCTCCTCGAGATAAGGAGGGAAGGATGTAAAAGGTTATTATTTTGTTGAACTGATGACCTGTCAATCATGTGATGATGTGAATTATGTCATATTAAGGACCTTTTCGGTGAGCTTTACGCTAAGATAGTGTGCAAGTTAGAGAGAGAGAGAGAGAGAGAGAGAGAGAGAGAGCATGTGTACCAGTACGACTGGCAAACAAAGTATGAAGTTAGCAGCGTGGCTGTGAACAAAGCAGTGCAGTGTGTACAGTAAAGTTTAGTCTGTTTGTCAGTGAATGAAAGGTTATTATTTTGTTACACGAATATGACCTGTCAATCATGTGATGATGTGAATGATGTCATAATAATTAAGTGACCTTTTCGGCGAGCTTTACTCTTACTTGGACACACCACGCCACAGTATAGCTGATTGGGTGCATTCAGCCAAGGTTCTTCTATTCGCTGTATTGCTGTTCTATTCTATGTATGTGAAATTACCTTTCTCATTTTGTCACTCTGCACACAACTCTGATGTTGACTGCAGGCGTAATGGCATCTTTTAACATCCATTCCATACCTACAAGTAGCAGTTAAACCATTGCTCTACACAATGAGGTATAATAGATATACTAACTCATGTTCCATATATCATATATGCGACGACAACAGATGCAAAAGTGGAGACACTACTGTTTGTGATAAAGTAAGTCGTCAGTAACGGCCACCTTATTGGTTATACTGGCCATAGACTTTACATTATGCTTTAACCCGTTTAGACGATTCTACAAATGTCTTCTAAATCCTGGCAGTTTTCTGAAAAACCTCATGTTTCTGTGTCAGTGGTTTTCTAAATATTTCATGTCAAGGACCCCATTAATTATATGCGATTGGCTGCCGACCCCCATCTGGAAATATGTTGTTCCAGGGACCTCCCCAGAAGCAAAGATTTGAGTTAAAAACGTTCACTCTGAAATAATATATATTCAAAGATTTGCACCACATTTTCACAATTTTTTCAAAAATAGCAGATCTACAAGCTAGCAGATCTATAAGCTCGTATAGCGCGCCACCGAGTGGCGCGCTATACGAGCTTATAGATCTGCTATTTTCCAATAGCTAAATGATAACAAAAAACACCAAAAGGGGTTCCCGCCCCAAAAACAGCTCAACATGCTCACATGGTTAACTGTGGAGCTTCATACAAGCATCGAGTATAATGTACATTCATGTCAAAAACATCCAGGTGCACATGCAGACAGCTGGATGCTGCTAGCTGCCTGCAGCACATGTCATGCAATCAAACAACCAAACACCACCAGCGTGCTTCTGCACACACACACACACACACACACACACACACACACACACACACACACACACACACACACACACACACACACACACACACACACACGCACACACACACACGCGCGACGGCAACCTATAGCCCCGTTTGAGCTATAGGTTTCCGATCGGAAATAGCGCAGCAACCGTGACAGCCGCATGACCGATATCTTTCTTTATCAATGTCTAAGCTAAAAAGCTATAATGATTATGATAATGAACATTGGCACGGCGGCCAGTTAATTCTGAAGCCATGAAGATTATAGGCTACTCGCCAGTCGGTCGATGTTCCTCCCAAACAACTCCATTCATTGTCATAATTGCCAGTTGATGACATGGTCAATCGACCATCCTGTTTGTACATTGTCCCCAGTTTTTTAATTAGTTGTAATATGGAGATGGAAAGCTCTGGCTAGGCTTGCACTATAGTGATGGGAACTCATAGCCTCCCTTTTGAGTGACATATGTTCATATTTTTAATTCATAATTTTAATTCCAATAGAAACATCCATGATATACACACTATAGCTCATTCTGACACGGCAATCCTATAGTATTAGACACTCAGTCCTGAAGGTGGCGGTAACGTCACCATTATGCCGATTTTGACCCAATAGAGCGACTCTGGCGATCATTTCCGGTTTAACGATCCAAAACATCCGGTAATAGTTTCACCCTGTGCTTGATGAGATGAGATGTCCGGGATGCTAAGCTATCATCGTATTTTTCATAACTAAGTCAAATTAAGCTCTAATCAAGCCCAAAATATCCCAAAATATCGCATTTTACGCAGCGATGCACATAAAGACTGCGTGCATGCGTGATCGACCGTGCATGCGAGGATTTCGGACAGTTTTAGGAAGATTACATCGTTAGCCAAACTAGCCAAAAGTTGCTACATTTTGCTTCATTGAACCCCCCATGATTGACACGATTGACAGCCCGTCAACGGAAGGTTTGGATTAATTCATTCAATCCGTCAATCCCGTCAATAGAAGTCTAAAGGTCATTACACACTGGCAAATTAGCGACGCCATTTATTCGTGAGAATGATTCGCATTTTTTTTAAACCAATTGAAGTCAATGCAAGCTTCCACATCAGTGGCGAAAATGCGACAGTTTTCGCTCTATTTGTTCGCTCTGGTGTCGAATTTTGCAGACATTCGCAGGCGAACTGCAACACCTCTGACCAATCAGAATGCAGCCCAAACTGCGTTGCTGTGTATAAACAGCGGTGTACCGCCAGTCCGGCTAAGCAGGTCGGGATAGCACAGCAGCACACACACTGTTGCACACCTCCCCACCAGTGTTGTGACTAACGCCCTTACATCGCGTTACGTTACATAACGTAACTACTATTTGCAGTAACTTGTAACCTAACGCTTTACATTCCCCATTCCATAACGGCCTTATAGTTATTGTGCGAGCGTTACCCGCGTTATGGCGTTATGTCAACTTATGTGATCAGTGAAAAGTCTCGCAGCTCCGTGACTCCGTGAGTCTATCATACAGGCGTCTCTGTGCTGCTGACTGCAGTGCAGAGACTAGAGAGCGCTCTCTGTGTTGACAGTTTCGTTTGTGCAGTCATACTAGCCTCTCAGCCCACATGGCTTACACCCTAACATGATAAATGCACGTCGCAGAAGAGGTCATTGATTGGCTAACGTAGGGCCAGATTTAAGGGTAAGCCAATCAGAGACAGTCTACAGGGTGGGCGGGCTTACTGGCAGTAACAGATTTATTCACAGACACACGAACCCTTGTAACAAGCAGCAAGCAACGGGCTCCGCCAAACTTTGGTCTGTATGTAGGGTTTAATTCAAATCGGCTGACATCACCCTATTTATAATTTTATTTTATCGACGGCCCGACGGCACGGCCGTCGATCCCAAATGACTCTTGGGTGGCGAATATAATCGCACAATACGCGTCACATTTATATGTGTACAAATATTTTGCATCGCTTATTCGCATCGCGTCGCTAATTCGCCAGTGTGTAATGACCTTAAGGGTTAAAGCCATGCAAACGTTTCTAAAGAACAGAGAGAGAGAGAGAGTAATGGACAAATGATCTCTGCTCATCGCCTTCATGTGGACTCAACCGTCCAATTTTAGAATGTTGTACATACAGTAGTAGGCTAATGCAGTACAAGGAGGCTACTGTAGGCTATCCATGTTGGATCAATCGGTGCTAAATATCTTATACCTTTTAGATCGGGGAGTGTACTGGGTATACTGTAGGACTCAAATACACAGTGGGACAAAATAAAGAAATTGGTACAAGTCAAGGGCCGGACTGTGTTTCAACATGTGGTCACTGCGGTCATGAGGACGTCCCAGACAAACTCACCAAGCACTGCATTCATTCTTATCATAGTCTTCTTACTGGTAATATTATTTCATTACAGCCACACTGTCTCCACACAGAAGCGACACAGAGGTTTGCCCTCTGCCTCCCACCTGACTTGAAAACCCCCGTCTTCAGAGTCCACCTTTCATTTAGCCAATTTTGGGGAGAGGGGTAGCTGAAAGTTGGCTAGAAGCGATATACTTTCACTGCTGATCAATAGTGAAGAGTAGACGCATGCTTGCGTTTGCGGGCCCTCGATATGTGCCAATGCACACGCAGTGCATTGTCGGACTTAGTATTATGGTGGTCTGTACAATATACCAGAGAGGGAGAGAGAGAGGGGGAGAGGGGGGGGAGAGAGAGTTAGCAGCATAGCTGTGAACAAAGCAGTGCACAGTGTGTACAGTTTAGTCTGTTTGTCAGTGAATGAAAACTCCTACTGTGCAAAAAAATGGCTTCTAAATGCTGACAGTTTTCTGAAATACCTATGTTTCTATATGAGTGGTGCTCAATATTTCATGTCAAGGACCCCCAAAATCATGTAATTGGCCGCCGAGCCCACATCTGGAAATATGTTGTTCCAGACGCAGTACAGTACAGTAGAGCACCACTCACTTCAGACGGGTCTGATTTGTTTTACTCTTTTGATCACAAACAGTTTACTTTTACTTTATGAAGTTTAATTGTGTATTTGGTCGGGACAATGCACATTAATTAACAGTAATGCATACACATGTAAATATGCCAAATGTAGCCAACGCTAATTTCTATCCGTAAGTCCCCCAAAACATAAAAACATACAGACATCACAATAGAACATAGTTAACAAAACACTCATTTTAGCAACATGCACCAGGAACATCCACGTCTTCATTTTGATTCTAAAAGGTGTCAGGATATAGGCTACAGCTGAGAGGTGCAAGCGCTTGTTACAACTACTGTAGATCTGACAGAAAATAAGCTCCCACTCACTCCATCACCTCAGTGTAAACTGATTATGTTGCAGTCAGAGCCGCGGGGGGGGGGGGGGGGGGGGGGGGTGTGTGTGTGTGTGTGTGTGTGTGTGCGCATCTGCGTGTGTGTGTGTGTGTGTGTGCGTGCATGTGTGTGCATGCATGTGTCTGTGCGCTCGTGCGTCTCTCTTTCACCATTATAGGCATTAGGATAGGTGGCAGGTGGAAGGCAGGTCTAGGAAGAGATCTGTACAATTTGCACAAAGTGCTTTCAGCCTGTGTATTTTCTCGAGTCAATCTTTTGCACCAAGGCACATGACAGAAACGGCTTCGCCACCTTCACATTTATCCCCTCTGCAGGGCTGGGAGTCGTGAAAAACATGCAAATGAAAACATATGAAATATACACGTGTATTAATGAATTCAGCCATTACCTTTTTTGTTAACAAAGATGTGGGCCCATTTGAAGGTTATGGGCCGGTCGTAATACAGCTACACATCTTCGACTGGCCAATTAGTATTACATGAGGGAGGGAGTTAGAATATCAGCCTCTGTTTTTGCCTGGCCCCAGAGATCTCATTACCGTATGACACTGCTGGCCAATCGACTCACCTCTCCCTCCTCCGTCCCCTCATACATCACAGCAGCCTTCTCACAAATTGGTCCAAGAGCCACCACTGCTCCGTATAGCTCCGTATACCCACTAATGTCATTGAAGGCAAAAAGGCAAGTGCATTTGCCATTGCAACTGGGATCAGCTAAAAAAGGTCGAACTCAAGGTGTCTGCATACTGACGTGCTTCATTGGAAAGCAGAAGACCTGCAACGACCTTGCAGACAAAAAAAAAGAACATGTTTTTAAATTCTCCACTGTATTTGGTCATTCAATGCAGCTGTTTAGACTCACCGCTCAAAATCCTCTACATTTAAAAACCCTTTGTCTCCACAAACCAATCTGATCTGAAAGATCAGATTGGTTCTTACTAGGGGTGTAACGATATAGCAAATGCATCGAAAAATCCATTTTAATTTCAAGAATCGAAGTATATCGAAATGTAAACCGCAACATTGACTTTGTATCGTATCGTTTTTCAATGCAAATAATCGTTTGTATCAATACTATGTTTTTGTACATGCTATTTACTAGCAATTTTAAGAAAAGGGGGATTTAATTACTTATTTTAATATAATGTCCATGTATTTTCCAGAGAATCACTGTGTTTACTTATTTATATCCAAATGCATACATTTTCCCTTAAAAAACAGCACTATCCAGTATCCACACGTTTCATCATCATTTCATCATCATTCATCATCAGAGATTTCATGTCTTTGCTAAATAGTTACTGTATCGGTTTCAAATCATTGAATCGCATCGAATCATATCGCCATAATGAACCAATATCGTCCATGTATCATATCGTCAACCATGTATCGTATCGCTGTTAAAATGTATCGTTGCACCCCTAGTAGTTACACATTCAATGCAATTCAGTATTATTATTATTATTATTATTATTATTATAACTCCTATATTGATACTACAAGGGCAACTTCAGAAGCCGTCTTTGTGTTCAAGGCTTCCAAATCGTTCCCTTTCACATTCGGAGGGCTCTTCGTCATGGCGCCCTGCATGTGGACATTGTAGGTCGGATATCATAAAGATTAAAGGAGTGCGTGATTGACCTTGTGAGGCCGTTGCTAATGCTATGGGCCGTGATATCTCTTTTGCCATCCATAATTTACCCAGCCTAGGAAACTATAGGCATGCCTCTCCTCCCATTTCGAGCCACGGCACATTTCGATACTCTGGGTTTTAAAAGCCCAGTGATTTGTCAGAGGATTGCGACCAGGGGGTGAGCCTATTAGGTTTTCCCATAGGGCTCAGTCAGGGATTTGTAATGTCTCACTGGGGGTGATCCCTTCCCCTCTGCCCATCTCTGGCTGGATCCTCGCCATGCAGCTCCTCCCGGGACCACATGTAGGCGCCTATAGGACAGATGTGCTCGTCACAATCAATCAGTCTGCCTCGACTGGCCCACTTTTGCTGCCATGCCTGGAATGCCTCTGTTATAGGAGAATAATTTTGACTAATATTGTTGCCAGTGGACCACGTACAGTACGTCCCATCTGTGACTCTTCGACTGGGCAACAGTTTCCCCACAGCTGCTGTATGGTCAACGGCTGATGGATGGTTACAGTTGAGCAAGCTCCTGTTATACAGCACTTAAACTGATATTAAAATGGGCTTGAAGGAGTAGTTCAACCCCCCCCCCAGAAAATACATATTTTCTGTCAAGTATGGAGCCTTGAATTCATGGAGATTTTTTTATGTTTTTCTCCCATTCCTAAGTCAATAATTTGATGACCGGCGGAGACTCCGGTAGGAGACTTAAAGAGTCTCCGATTGAGTGATCAAAGTATTGGCTCAGAAATGCGACTATTTTTTTTTTTGGGGTGAACTAGGACTTGCATCTGTATAAACTCCTCTTGTGGCCACCATCAAATTGGCCACAACTAAGCTTCTGTCAAAGCTCCATAGTTAATCCTATAAAGCTATATACCTCTGGAACCACTACACTACATAACCTAACCACCCTATAGTCAAATCCCTAGTCTATAGCAATCCCACTACATGCCGCCGCTGAGATGATTGCTGGTGCACATAAACAGTGGACCTTTCTATCACAAAGGCCAGTTCACTGCTATCGATCATGCAGGGTCAACAGGGTGAGAGAGCTAGGAAATTGTGAGACGAGACTTGCAGACCCTATACTTTTTATTTATTTTTACCTGTCGCACGCATGCGCACGCGCACACACACGCGCACACACACACATACACGTTTCCTTGAGATGAGTCTACCAGTATTATGTAATCTCCCCTCAATGGACGGACCACGTGCAGTTCATTCGGAGCATAGCTCAAGATTATAGATCAGCATTGTTCACCACTGCCAGCCTAATGATTGCAAGCCTATTGCAAGAGCCTTTTGTCTGACACAGAATGAGTGAGCTAATCTTGTTAATGGTCTGTTTCATTCCCTGCATCTGGTTTGTGGGAGACAAAGGGTTTCTAAATGTAGAGGAGATTCTGAGCGGTGAGTCTAAACAGCTGCATTGAGAGGACGAAGGGATTGACTCGTTCCCCTCGTGGTAATCGTGTGCCGCATCACATCACAGCAGGCTAATGGGTGTGAGCGCTGCAGCGAGTATAGGTGGGGTGAAGGAAGGAATTGGCAATTTGGCGCCGATGTTCTTTCACCCTGCGAGTCTTCAACTTTGCATTGTCTCTTTACATAATTACCGCTCCCCGCTTCATCTGCTTTTTTGGAACAACACGCTTTGTGCTTTCGTTGCCGCTGCCGCCGCGGCGCCGTATATGTGCTAGGGGCTATAATGTTTTACAACATTTAATTGGGTGTGCAGTAATTGCATGCAGACCATGATTAATTGCTAGTGTGGGGAGAAAAATACAGCAACGACACAAAGGCAATATATAGCTTGTTTCCAAGCTTTGTAGCAATTATCGTTTCCTGCAATTATTTTCAATCTGTGTTTTACTGTCTCACCGTTAGGCTGTATTTAGCTTCTGCGTAGCAGGAGTTAGATATCCACTATGTTCACCTTGCTCAAATCCCACACACCTTAACAAAACACATCCAGGCAGCTTCCCTCCTTTCTCTGTATCCGTTCCATTGTATTGTTTAAAACCAATTTTCGGATTGGACCAACCGTGTCTTTCAATTTGAAGTCCTGAACAGAATCTCTGCTATAGCATTCTTCAGCAGAGCTAGGGGTTCTTAATCAACCCAGTATGGAACTCCGGGGAGGGTTGAAACTGCCAGGTATGTGAGGATTATCCAGTGTGAGGAGTGCTGACAGTCTGCTTACCTCGTTGCTGCTCGGCTCTCTATACTGCTGGAGGAGATGCACGGGGGCCATATGCAGTGTTTGTGCTCCGTGTGGAGGTTTGCATGAGCAGTGTCAGCAGTATGGCCAGATGGACCTGTCCGGGGGACTGGCAGGCCAATATAGCATTTTAAGAGCACCTTGCATGTGGACAGAGAATAATGCACAATTACCGTGTTCCCAATCTGGACAATGACGCTTTTGTCTTTCGCTCTGGATGAGCCTTCACAAATCTGTTGATTGAAACCTGCATACAGTACACTGGCCAAGCTAGGGTTAATTGGTCGGTTGACCGTAGAGCCAAATATGGCCATTTTTAATTGGCCTTCCAACTGACAGTCAGCACTTCCGTACAGGCAAGAATGGGTAAACTCTCGTCTGCCGTATCCTGTCTTAACTGCAGTTGTTAGTAATGCAGGCTAAACGCTGTCTAGACAAAGTGGAAACTGAAACGTTGGCCATAAAAATAAGCAGTTTAACAGCGGCGTTAGCAATCAGTGACATGAAATATAACATGGTCAGTTGTGGTTCTAACCACATTCCACAACAGTAGTATGACAGCACAGATCCCTTACTCGGTAAACAACTACTTCCACCATGCCCGGTTTAAATGCAAGGCTCGGTTAAATGCAAAAAAGGAACACATAATAGATAGCCCACACACGGAGAAAATCTTTTAAATCCTGGACTGTGGTAAGCTCCATTCAGATGACAAGCATATCTGAGAGGAGCTTAGCGTACTTTAATATAAAAGGTGCTTTGTGTGAAATAAACTACTGCATTTATCACCTCTTTTGAAAGAAATCCACCCCCACATCTACAAAACCTTTGATATGAATTATCTGGCAATTAGAAAAATACTTGGAACTGTGTCATTAGTGAGACTATACTCGATAGCATGCCCAGAGCAACCGTTGAGAGCATCAAGGTCCTGTCCTTTTTTGCTAGAGGTTTTGGGTTTTTTTGGCAATCTGAAGTGTATAGTTCTCTTATTTTGACTACAGCTTTTAGGAATCCCTAGCCAGTTTCATTGTTATTTTTAAGGGCCCGTTAGCCCCTTCTATAAACAGCTTTTGTCCCCACATGTCTCAAGATTTTGCCATTGACGATGAAAATCAGGTCAAATGTCCGCTAAATGTCCGTTAAATGTCCCGCTAAATCTTGTCCCCACACGTCTCGATGTTTGCCATTGACAATGAACGGAGAAATGACGTCAGAATTCCGCTAAATGTGATGTAAATTAAACATCAAAACATTAAACGCCATTGGCATTGAAGGGAAAATGTACGTCATATATAAACGAGCAGATCAGCCAACCAATCACCGGCAACAGTCATTCTGATTGGCCAGTCTGAGATGATGTATGATGATAAGAGCTGATAATTCCGCTAAATATGACGTAAATTAAACATCAAAACATTAAACGCCATTTGACATTGAAGGGAAAACCTCCGTCATATGTAAACGAGCAAATCGGCTAAGCAATGACTTGTTGGTGGGAGCCTTGACCAATAAGGGACCTTATGTAGCAATGTCAAATGACCAATAAGGGACCTTATGTAGCAATGTCAAATGACCAATAAGGGACCTTATGTAGCAATGTCAAATGACCAATAAGGGACCTTATGTAGCAATGTCAAATGACCAATAAGGGACCTTATGTAGCAATGTCAAATGTCCGCTAACATTTATTGATGTACGATGGCAAGAGTGTGATTTATACAAATGAGATTTAGATTTAGCCTTCCTGATAGTAGGAATAAACAGACACAGGCTCAGCTACCTACAGTATGCTGCAGATGTTTACAAGCTATGACCTGTTAAATGAGATGAAAACGTGCAATTCTCGTCAGTCAGTCCCATCCATCCGTCACCCCATGCCTCCATATACTGTATGGTCATGCCTTGTGACATCATGTGACATCATCCCTATTAGATCCCCTATTAAGCCCATATATGGGAATGCCCATATATGGAGATCAATATACTGTACCAGTATTGGCCAGGAACTCTACATCTGACCTCAAACCCCAAACCATTAGATCTGCATATATGGAGCTGACTTGTTCTGACATACCATTATGTTGATCCTTCCCCATCCGTCCTTCCTCTTTGATGTCTCTTTGATGCCTTTTGACAGTTTGTTTTCAGACAATGAATGGAGGTTTCAGGGACACATTTCACAGGTTCACTAGGTTTACAAAATACTTGACTTTGGTCTCTGACTGATTTATGGCAAGCTTGGAGGCGGCGGTATCAGTGCTGCCAGTCACTGCACTCATAAACACACCAATCAACGGATAGACAGGGTGTACATCTTTGGCAGAGTAGCTCTAAACCAGGGGTGCCCAAAAGGTAGATTGTGATCTACCAGTAGATCACAAAGGCTGTGCAGGTAGATCACATGACATGCCCCTAAAGAATATTTAATTTAAATATAAAAACAATGTTTGGCATCTGCCACTTGAATTAAGTTGACTTGATTGATTGACTGGCATAAAAACTGCCTGCCAGCTCAAACCCATAATGCAATACTTTGTTTTTCAAGAGTGTTGCTGTGCACAAATGTCGGTAGATTACAAATTAAATAAAAAAAAAAAACTCTAGGCCTACCTATTCCATTTATCCCCTTTCCCATTCCAAGTGCATTTGTCTTAAATGTAAAGCCAGCGCCGCTATTCCAAAGCCATTTTCAGCAATGGTATTATAATGTTTTCATTGGGTATATTTTTTTGCCTGCACTCATCAAAGCAGTTAACAAAAAAACAAGCTGTTGGCAAGTCATTGTTTAGTTTAGTTTTTTTGCCCCGCTATAGGGGATCTAAGGATGGCAGTATAGTCTCGTGTTGTCAGCCGTGTCGCTATAGAACAGCAGTGAAAATGAACCTATGCAAATTAATCTATATTGCTTTGGGAAACCAATCATGTCACGAATCCCAAGATGAAAGAGCACAGTCAAGATTGTGGATTTGTTCTGCAATGCAGTTGTTTTTTTATTCTAATTAGTCCCCCAAACTTTAAGAATGAAAGCAGGGAAGCATTTAGAGACTGACTTGTGATCATTCTACGATGGCCGTGTTGGTATATCGGTCCGTTGGTCCAACACTTTGCTTGCAAAACAAGATCAGATGAAAACTACAGACTATGGAATTTGCTGTTCACCTTCGTGCTCCCCAGGGGATGAGCCTTCCTGATGTTGCTTGTAGATCTGCTATTTTTCAATAGCCTAAAGCATGACATAATGCTAACACCAAAAGGGGTACCCACCCAGAATGGGTTAAACATGCATGAATTGTATTTCTATCCTGTAGTAGCCTATACTAGCGTGAAACATATATTTTGTTGTAGGAGCAAAACATATCTCTGCTGTTCTGCTGTCGGGAGGAAACCTCATAACTCCAAAATGTTCATTTTTCAGGAAATAAAGAAAACCTTATATTTTTAAAACAAAGCAATACAGCCTCATCAAAGTTGGCGTTGTAACTTTATATATTGTCAATTACTTCCATGGGAGGGGGAGAGGTGGTGGAGTTTGGTGCTTTAGCAGACATTTTGAGGGTCCATTGGAGTTAAGAGGTATTGTCCAAAGCACTTTTTACACACATACGTAAAGCACTTAAAAAATGGAGTTATGAGGTTTCCTCCCGACAGCAACGATACACTGAATCTCAATAACAGGGCGCAGAAATTACAGATATAAAGATGATTGACAATATTGTATTATATCATTAATATAGTTATATCATGCCATGGGAAACACTGGCACGCACATACTGTATATGCGCACACATCCACGAGTGCAGGTCGCATAGCAGCAACGATGTTAATGTTGAACAGCATCACTGCTTTGGAGAGAATGACAGCCGACACCTTCACCGCTCCTCTCTTTAGATTGTTGTCTTGCTTGTCTCTGCCTGTTTGATGTGTTTTCTAGCCAATTTGACAATGTTAAGGCCTAGTGTAATGGGTTTGGTGAGTTTGTGTCAGTGTCAGAGCTTTGGAATGATGTGTTTGAGAGAATGGTAATGCTCTGCATATGAATAAAGGGTATCTATTTGGTGCATAGGGCCTAATACAAATGATCAGCCCTGCAGGGCCCCATGATTATGATATTAATATTGCTCCTAAACACTGACTATTGCTGTTGTGGTCATGTTCATAATTGTTATTGAACGCATAGCTGTCAGCTGTTCATTGGCATTGTATTGTTTCTCGGTGGACAGCAATTGAAATCAAATAAACATTGCAGTGGTGTTTTTGTTGTTGTCCCAGGCTAAATATTCTCTGTATGGATTTAAATCTAGTTGCAACCGAAGGTCACAGTTAACTATGGAATCGTGCATTTCCCAGTGTCAGTGTATCACTCAAAATCCCCATAAATGAGGAAAGTAAATGCGACCTGCTGTCGCAATTCAGCCCATATATGGAGATCCCTGATGTCATCAATATTAGTATATGTCATAACCTGTTCTGACATTCCATATGTTTATCCTTCCCCATCCATCCTTCCTCTTCGATGTCTCCCTTTTGACTGATACCTGTCCGGTCCTGCCCCATAGTTATTTGTGCAGCCGTTCTCAACAGGCCCGAAATTTAAGGCCCGTTGCAACGCTTAGATCTCCATATACTGTATGGAGCTGACCTGTTCTGACATTCCATATGTTGATCTGACCTGATCAAACCCTGTACACTGAACACACTCACGCGACCTCGCCCCTTTGGTGTCTTACTGGTATATTTTGGGCGAGCTGCGTGTACGTGTGCGTGCGTGCAGTACCCTCAAACCCCCAGCCCTGAAAAGTTAATGCATGACGGAGGCTATTGATATCAAAACCGATCGCATCGCTCCACAGCCTGGGAGCGCCTGTTGTGCAACATTTGATGTTGTGTAACAGCGGGACGTCATTGAAATTGTCCCCCCCCGCCCCCCCCTGTGTTGCCGATGAGACCGGAAATCGCAGGGAGCTATGATTTAATGGATTAAATAACCCAGGGGCAATGGGAGTGTTAACAGAAATTCATATACAGTACTGTACATGTTCTTACTCTAAAATAGCTCTTGGAAAGTGAGGACCTGCAATAATGTCCTCACTTTAAAGAAGTATTTTCACACACTGAGAGAGAGGGAGAGAGAGAGAGCAACCATATACACAATTTATCAAGCCTTTGACTCCAGCCATTCCCTATTATAGAGTGTGCTCTCTTTCTTCTGACAGGGCCGTCTCTCTCCTATCATCCCCCCCTCTCCCCCCCCCCGAGCCTCGGGGAGGAAGAGAAGGCTTGGTCTGTATTCTCTGCATTTAGCCGTTAGCTCACTCCCGCCTAATCTCTACAGGCCAGATTGGCAGAGATTGCATGGCTGCTGTCGCAGGTCACAGGTAACTCAACTAATATGCTATGCCGCTCAGCAGCGAACTTCATCTTATCAGAACGATTGCACCAGATTGGAGACAATTGCAAAGTCAGCTCCTTCACTGCTTCACTTGTATGTACTTCGATTTGGAGAGACCCACACTTAAAACAAAAAAACTAATCACACTCTGTGTGAGTAAGCGGTGCCTACTCTGATGAGTGTGTGCTTGGTATTCAGATGGTTCTACTCTATTTGATGTGTGGGATGTGGGTGCTGGTATCCAGACAGTAGGCCTACTAATCTATTTGATGTGTGGGTGCTGGTATCCAGACAGTAGGCCTACTAATCTATTTGATGTGTGGGTGCTGGTATTCAGACAGTAGGCCTACTAATCTATTTGATGTGTGGGTGCTGGTATCCAGACAGTAGGCCTATACTAATCTATTTGATGTGTGGGTGCTGGTATCCAGATGGTTCTACTCTATTTGATGAGTGTGCTGACTGTGTTTGGCCCCTACACGTGCATACGTATACGTACGTACAGTACCTGTGTGTGCGTGTGCATGTGCGTGCGTGTGCGCGAGCGCGCGCGCGTGCGTGTGTGTGTGTGCGCGCATGCGCGTCTTTAAGTGCTGCAGGTGTTGCACTGTGTAATTAGTGTAATTGGCTGCATCTTTGTGTTGCTATCAGCTACAGCTAATGTTGATGTACGTGAAATAATCTGTTTATTTCAATATATACGAAAAAGGATATATATTATATATATATAGTGGAAAATGTATTTCATTTTGCTGTGTGGGTAAAGAATCATCTCTCATCCACTGCCTTCTGTTAAGAAAGCTCCTCACATCCTCCTGACAAGGGCATCTGGACCCCCCACCCCACCCCACCCTCCCTATTCTGATGAGCTCATTCCTTCCTGACTGCTGGCAGATGAAAACAGATAAAAATCACCCAGACGTGACATGAGCAATGAGCTACAGTTTACCACGCCGTGGCGGGCAGCACCGTTGAATATAGACGTGCATATGCAGTGTCTGGTCAAGCGGAAATATTGTGTCGCCCTCATGTGCTGACAATAGAGAGGGCTTTAATTGCTGGCGTACTGGTTGATCACACCTCTATCGAGGGGGAGAACAGGTAGACTTGTTCGGTATCCCCTTAATCTGAGTGGCTAGCGGACAGTGCTGTGTATTTTGTATGCCCATGCATAATAGACTGGTGGATTTGTATGAATAAATGGACTGACATTTACTCCCTCTTGACCTTTTAAGCGAAGCCAACTCGAGTCGTGACAAATCATGACAACAAACACAATATTTTGGACCAAACAAATAATTACTGCCATTTTTTTCTTCTTTCGAATTCTTTGTTTGGCCCAAAACATTGTGTTTATTGTCATGATTTGTCACGACAAGAGTTGGCTTTGTCCGCAGCGTAAACGTCTTTAAATAAATACTTTTTCTGAACTGTCTGAGGAAAATTATTAATTTATTTTCCGGCTCTCTCTCTCTCTCTCTCGGGAGGCGGGACTGCGACGCTCTATAGCCAGCTTACCTTATTATCCACCTCTGTATTTCTGTGTGCACTGCCTTGCTAATAGAGAGTGCTCTGTATTTTTATGAGCACTTTTCCTTGGGCACGGCTGTATGTTCAGCGTTACCACTGCTCTTACCTAATGTCCCATTTATCATGACTCTATCATGACTGTCTCTGGTACATTGAGTCCTAGGCAGCTCGCGTTATCTGCTTCTCACCTACACATTTTTTTAACATTCTATTAATGGCACGAGCAGCAAGTTTGCAGTCTATAGTTTATAGTCTACCACTTGAATAGCCATTCCGCAAAATGGTCCCATTGTACTAATGAGAGTCCTGAATACTTTTTCAACCGTGTTATCTGGACATTCACACCTTAAGGAAAGACCTGGCAATACTGCAGATTCTCAATGACATTTGCAACATTATAACATTTACATATGAGATTGCTACCAACAGTGTAATGATCTTTTAATGTATAGGAAGCACATTGCAGCGATTCTCTACTCATCGCAATGCTGGGATTATTCCACCGTCAATCCCCTCCCACTCCCCCTCATTCAAATGCACTTTAACGGATGGTCCACCTGACCCCGTCTCTTAACGTCGTTGCTCAAATGCTCACTTCTATAACTCTGAGAGGATTCTTGAATACCCAACAGCCATGAACCACAACCTGGCTGTTTACCCACGGCTGGGAATAGAATGATTCCATTCTCACACGTCCACTGGAAAAAGCAATCTAGGGCCCATAATGGAAAGTCAAACAGCAAAATGTGTGAGCATAAGCATGTCGCCAAAAGTCACGAGTCAGCAACAGGCTCAGTTAAGCAGCGTGATCGTTTAACTGGAGGTCGGGAGGACGCTGTGTGTGTGTGTGTGTGTGTGTGTGTGTGTGTGTGTGTGTGTGTGTGTGTGTGTGTGTGTGTGTGTGTGTGTGTGTGTGTGTGTGTGTGTGTGTGTGTGTGTGTGTGTGTGCGTGTGCGTGTGTGTGCGTGTGCGTGTGCGCGCACGGTGGGTAATGTTCCTCACGGCTAGGAGTCGATTTTGCCTCGTTACTCAGAAAACCAGCTCAGTGGCCTTGTGGTTAGAGTGTCCGCCCTGAGACTGGGAGGTCGGGGTTCGATCCCCGGCCGGGTCATACCAAAGACTCTAAAAATGGAACCCAGTGCCTCCCTGCTTGACACTCAGCATCAAGGGTTGGATTGGGGGTAAGTCCCTGTGACATACTAACGTCATGTCCAGGGGGTGTACTTGTACATCAAGCTGCCTCACGCTACAGAAACAGGAGATAGGCTCCTGCCCTGTGGGCCTTGATGGCTCGGCAAGGCTACTTACTTACTTAGTTACTCAGAAAATGTAATATGTTTATGTTATGGACGGTCAATGTGATGAACTGGAATAACCTGGATATTGACAACAATACAGCTTATCAGCCTAATCACTACAGGTGTGCATTGGCACTGCCTTCACAATTCTATAGAGGGTATGTGTGTGGAATCATCATCATACCAGGAACTTATGTGGAAATGCCTACTGAGTGGCAAAAAACTACTTTCTGGCCTTGACAGGCCATACATCCAAACAGAAAAGTCATATTTGATTGCATTAAATGACTTTAATCAACATTAAACTCACTTTGTCACTCACTTTGCCACTCGATCTGCCATTCACTTTATGCATGCCCATACCCTCTATTTGATTACGATTCACCAGGTAACCATTTGATTCTACGATGCATTGTGTTGCATTACTTTGATATATCACTGCACAACATGGCATGTTACATCAGTCAATATAACATATTTTATAACTAGCTTTAGTATGAAGCTAGTTATGTTTAGGGGCTAGTTTTTTAGATGGGTAAATGTAGATCATGGGGTTGGTGTGTTGTTTGTTACCATAACCACTACAGGTTATTTAGAAAAAAATATCTAACCTCTGTCCGGATGACAGACAAACATGCACAAACAAAAACATGTCTTGGCTGTTCTTTTCCATTTCATTATGCCAATAAGCCTCCCCACACGTGTTGCCACTGTTATTGCACCAAAGTTGCAATATACATATGAACATTCAATAACAACAATGACCAAACCTATATGGTCAACACCACTCGCACCGACAAGCGCCTAGCCAGCACTTAGCGGGCGCTAGCGTGGCAATAAAGACTGCACTCTCCACCCAACTTCCCTCCTCTGAACACAGACCCATTGTGTTCGCATTGTCGCTTAACCCATTTTGGGCGGGAACGCCTTTTGGTGTTAGCATTATGTTATGCTTTAGATATTGAAAAATAGCAGATCTAAAAGCTCGAGCTTGTAGGTCTGCTATTTTGGAAAAATGACTGAAGACTACTACTGACTACTGAAAATGGGTTAATACAAGTTAGATACACCACAATGGATTTGAACCTCTAGATTCCCTATTGCCACCTAAGCGCCCCTTCTCTGTTGGCTGTTCTAAGTGGCTATACTATACAGCTTATAAATCATGGCACGGTCTGACTGGTTACTCTGTTACTATACTGCAAAACAACATATAGCTGGCTAGTAACTAGCCGCTATTGTCTACATATTCTGAGCATACATGAGAACAAAATGGCCGCTGTGTGAATAGTCAATTGACTCAATTTGCACAGCGTTGCGCAATATAGTGCAAGACAGGAGTATAGAACAGATCAAAGCATGCAAGGAAAACTAGCATGCATCAGCACCAGAACAGGTCTATAATGCATATACAGTATATACACTGTACATTACATAGTACACACCTTTCCACAAACACCCCCCCCCCCCCCCCCACCCCCACGATACCTCTAACTAGCTCTTGTTACACTCCACTCCTGTTCCACTTCAACCTGTCAGTCTCGCCTCCCCATACACACGTACTGTATTCAGCACGCATGCACGCACGCACGCACGCCCCTGGCCCCCCACCTTCCAATCTGTGGAAGCCATTAGTTGGACAGCCAGGCGGTAGAGTGTTGTGTGTACGGTATTAGTGTATACGGTGGAGAGAGTGTTATGCTGATGATGGTGAAATGATAATTAGAGCCAGAGAGAGATTGAGTCAATACGAGTATAATTAATTTTTAAGCGTGAGCTTTATTGGTACAGAGGCAATCAGGCTGCTAATGAGGGGCCTGATAGGACTTCTTCAAGGGTGGAACCAGTGAAAGTAATAGCTCTAATGGCTTTTGGCATGGAGCTCTTCGCTGTTATTTATTGCGCTAATGTCTGAGTTTGTATATCTGCCATGGTTTTGGAAAAGATTATCCCCAACACCCACTTGATCATTGTAAGGACAAATGACATCGCTCTCCATTTGCAGACGCACACACGCACGCACACATGCACGCAATGCAGGCTTATATATGCATACACAGATACACGCAGGCACACAACTTAACACACGTGTGCGCGAACATGCATGCACACACACACAAATCATGGCTGCACAAATCACAGCGACATGCAAATACGCAGACACACAGCGATATGTATAAGACTATAAATAGATTCCATAGCCCATTAAGACCCGTCTTTTCAAATTGTCATTAATTAAGCTTAGAAATGCTCAAAGTAATTTCTCTTTAATGAACTCGTTCAATTATGTCTGCCCTCTTTTGGGTTTAATCCTCTCTTCTTTAAGCACACTATTCTCTCTCTCTCTCTCTCTCTCTCTCTCTCTCTCTCTCTCTCTCTCTCTCTCTCTCTCTCTCTCGCTTCTCACTTTCTCTACCCCTTGCCTGAACGTGCACAGCCTCTACATTTTGTCTTGTGGATAGAGTTAGTTAGCATTAATCTTTTCTCATCCCTCATCTCTTCCCCCACGTGGACTCGTCCCCTTTAGTCTTTCCATTGTACTGTACATTGCCAGGGCGATACTTCCCACCCTGTAATGTAAGTAAGTAAGTAAGTAGCCTTGCCGAGCCATGAGGCAAGACCCTGTGATGTACCTCTGCTTGCCAAAATGAAGAAGAGAAGAGAAACACGCACAGACACCTACAGTATGGGGTCATCATGTTATAGACTCGAAGACGCACGCACGCACGCACGCACGCACGCACACTTTCAGGGTGATGCTAAATATAGACTATATAATCAGAATTTCCTTTGCCCTGTGCACATTGCAACAGCCTTGCAGAACCCTGCTATAGCCTTTGATTTGACACAGAACACACCCAGATAAGCAGAAGGAATGATACTCCTCACTCTCCTCTTCTCTGGACCTAACATAGAACATCCTATCTTCTGCTTCAGTTGCCCCAGTCTTTTTAATTGTAAATGTTTTATTTCTTTTATCTTTATTACAATGAAAGTATATCCTTTTCCTATTGCATATCCTGTATGTGTTAACACTTTGAGGGCTTTATATTAATATATGACAAAATACCCAGGCTACCGGGATTGTTTAATTACCTTTGGAGAATACGCCGAAGTATTTGCTCCTTTGATCCAAGAACATCCGCTAGAAAACACTCCGCCGACAGAAAAGCCACTTCCGTGATCCGGGTCATGTAGACAAAGAGCAAAGCGAGCTAAGATTGTCCCTACACCCTCGTTCACTTTGCATTGGACTCAGTTTCCCAGAAGCCCTTGTTGCAAGCCAACGGTTGGTTGATTTCCGGTTATGTCATCATAACTCGTCACCAGGTCCGCGACAAATCAGCTATTTCTTTTAAATTATTACAAAACGGCGAATTAAACACATAAAACAAATAGCGGGTTTAGCGTATTACACAGGGGAAAAACATGGATTAAATAGCGTGGAACACGGATTATGACGCTAAACTGTTTAATGTAGCGGCATGTCTCTTGTGCACACATATACACGTACACGTGCGCACGCACACGGAGAAAAAAGGGAAATAATAATGATTTAATTTAATATAACACTCACATAGACAAGCTCATACACTCATTTATTGCTGTTTTTTAGTTTTTTTTACCGGACTGCAATGGAAATAAGCCATTTCGCTTTCTTGCATTCATCGCTTTGATGGTGGTGTATAATTATGTGTATTTTCTGTACATGTAAACATTGTCAATAAACATATCAATCAAAACTCTCTCTCTCTCTCTCTCTCTCTCTCTGTAGCGTTCTGTGAGGAGGGGTGCAGAAGTGGAGGGACTTGTGTTTCACCGAACACGTGTGTGTGCCCTTCAGGATTCACCGGGCGCCATTGTGAGACAGGTAAGATGGGAAGTCCGCCGCATGGCGCCAACAACACTGGCTGTCTAAGTTATCCGTCACGTATGCTAATTAAGATTAAAAAAAATTAAGCATCAAAATGACATTCCAGATAAGACTCTCATCCTCTCCCTCTTGCACACTATACACTAATGTCATTCTTCCTAGGTTCTTTACGTCTCTCTCCTATAGCAGCTCCCACTTTTTCCTTGTGCCAGTATCCTCTCCTCTGTTACTGTATCAAGCTCTCACTCGCTGTCTTTCACGTTCCATAATCCTCCTCTCCTCTCCTCTCCTCTCCTCTCCTCTCCTCTCCTCTCCTCTCCTCTCCTCTCCTCTCCTCTCCTCTCCTCTCCTCTCCTCTCCTCTCCTCTCCTCTCCTCTCCTCTCCTCTCCTCTCCTCTCCTCTCCTCTCCTCTCCTCTCCTCTTTTGTATAGCCATTTAGTACAGGCTATACTATCAACTATTAACACCAGGAGGGTGTTAATAGTTGGTGATAACCTGCGTGTAATGCATGTTCTCCCAGAGGATGCCCTGCGAGCCTCCACTCCATATTCCCATATGGGCCATCTTACAGAATGCCTCCCAACACACTGTGTACGTGTGTCACCGAGGTCCAGGTGTGAAAAGAAGCAGAGCACTAATGATGGTTAATTGTTTGGTTTTGTTTAATGTTTGTCTTTCCTAGACAAACATTAAAAACACCATTGACAATGGACTGTTTAGTCTCCAACACAAACATTAAATGCCATTAAGAGTTTAATGTTTGTTTTGTCACTAACGCAAACATTAAATGCCATTAAAGGAGAATTCCATGCTAGAAGGATTTCTTACCTTGTAGTGGTAGTGGTTAAGTCCCCACCAAAGAGTCCAGGTGTTATTTTGTGCAAAAGCGCATTATTGCATTGAATTGAATTGAATGGGTGTTGTGCTTATTCGCTTATTCCCATCGCTCAAAAAAAAACCTTGTTTTGTATAGTGTAGCCTATATCCTCTCTTCATAATGTAAATAGTATCCCAAGCGGCACACTTTACTACTTATTTCGATGGAAATAAGCATTAGCACAAAAACCCAATCCCCATTGAGGGCTTATATTATGGGAAATACAGTAGCCAATAATGCACTTTTGCCCAAAATAACACCTGGACCTCTTTGGTGGGGACGTAACTACTACAAATAAAGGTAAGAAAGCCTTCTAGCATGGAATTCAACTTTAACAATGTTTTGTCTGTCACTGAGCAAATCGTCATATTATGTTATATTGCGATGATGTAAGATAACAAGGGTTGGAAAAGCGCCCCTCACTTCACATAATTATTAGTGCACATGTTTTCTATCTCCTAGCAAACTAGACACTGTGCATGTAATGTATGAACAGTCGTACAGAGAGGCGTACATATTTTTGTAACATTCTGGGTACACATTCATATTACATATTTGTGTAAAACATACTTGGTTTAGTGTACGGTAACAACACAAAGTTGTGTGTTTGTATGTAATGAGCAAGAACACGCCAGCAAAGTAATCGTTATAACGTATACCAAAGTCACCATTGACATTTTTATGGTATTAGGACATTTATATACAGTATTTCTGCTCCACTGCTAAAACAGATCATATGCTGGATGCGACCAGTTGAGAGCATGCCGTGAGTGGGTCAATTTGTAATGGAGCATTTACGTTTTTAAGTGGTGCAACCACTCCCTTACGGCGCTTTGTTTGTCTGTGGCTGGCTGGCTGGCTGGCCGTGTCCGTCCCTGGTCCGAGCACGAAAATAGCGTTTGGTTGGTTTTCACAACCAAGTGTCACTGTTGCGCAGCCTAGCACACACATACATATTAATTATTTCAGCGCCATTGCCGTAGATCTAGGTCAAGCCTATTTTTTTATACTACGCTTACCGCCATTGCCGTTGATTAATGGCAATTGCGCTATTATAGTGCATTCGATCGATCAAGCAATAATGCTACTTACGTTAGCATCGGGTAGCTAGCTGTTGCTGTCACAAGACTCCGTCGCCCATCTTAGATCATCGGCACCATCAGAATCCATTCTATCCGTTTCTTTCAATCGTCTGTATCTCCTATTCCTTGTCCCAGATGGCATTTTTGGTCAAAACAACGTTTCTTTGATGGCACAGAGCCGGCGATGTGGAGCCCTCCAGTGCACTGGCATAGACCCATATTGAACAGGACCTGTTCAACCTACTAGGATAATACTACTTCCGGTAGACTGGAAATGTGGCTTTACAAAATAAGAGCTTGACTGGGAAAAATGCTGGTGTAAATTAGATCCTAATTTTTCAATAAATGCTATCGGTAAAACAGTACAGTACAGTGACAGTACAGTACAGTAGAGGGACCCCATGACTAAAATACGACTAAAACGTAATGCAATTTTATTCAAAAGACTAAATCAAAATCTGCTGTCAAAATTAACACAGGTCTGCTTTTCATCAAATATTGTGTTTCTGGTTTGCAGTCTAAAAAGTGTAAAAAAGAAATAATTTGCTAATAAAGTGCAACCACTCAGATATAGACAGCTATGTATGTGTGTAGCTGGTTTAGCCTTTTTTTTCCTCCATTGCTCCATTCGTTCAATCATTTCCTCCCCACACATTTCTGTGTTGCCACTGCTGTTGTACCCAATTGTCTCTCACCTGCCGCTGAGGACCCCCGCTGGGACAATGTAGTGCATCAGCTCTACTGCTCCTTTTCAGCATTTCCTACTGACAGGAGCCAGATGCACTGCAAACCACTGCAACTATATACTTTACTGTACTGTACCCCTGTACTATACTTTACCTTACTGTACCCCTGTACTATACTTTACCTTACTGTACCCCTGCGTTACCCAAGTGCCTTCATGTTTTATTTCTGTTCCGTAGACGGGTTTGGAGTCTGTTTTTTATCTATCCCTCTGGATGCACAGCAAAATCTAGTGTTCTTTTAAATGTATACTTTTTTGTTTTGTTGTGATAATCCTCCCTACTATGGAGTGTTCTGACCATATAAGGAGTTCCTCCCTGTCCCCAGTTAACCCCTGGGGTAAAAAAAAAAACCTTAGGTTTCGTTGTTGGCTCTAGGTGGCCCAGCTTTCATCCAATCAGGATAGAGAGGGGCCTTCCGCCAATCATCATCGGGCGGAAGCAGGCCTTGGTGTGCGTGCTGTTGGCCTGTTGCGCGTGTCCCCCCATCCACCCTCGTCCCCCCGTCCCCCCCCACTGTAGTGCGTGTGCATGTGCAGTTGTGCACATCTTGTTACCGGGGCTGACCGGAGGGTTTTCCAAATCACCCAATCTCTTGTCTCTCAGAGAACAGAGTATGAACTACTGTACTGCTACTAATGAGGATCCGCCCGATGGTCCTCTGGCTGCAGCCTGCATGGGGCTGCTAGAGATAGACTTACTGTACAAGAATGTCTCTCTCTCTCTCTCTCTCTCTCTCTCTCTCTCTCTCTCTCTCTCGATGTGTGTGTCTCTATCTCTCTCTCCCTCTCCCCTCTCCCCTCTCCCTCTCTCTCCCTCTCAATGCATGCGTCTCTCTCTCTCTCCCCCTCGATGTATGTCTCTCTCTCATTATCTAGCTGTCCATTCTTCTGTGTCTCTCTCCCTCTCTCTCCCTCTCGATGCATGTGTCTCTCTCTCTCCCTCTCGATGTGTGTGTCTCTATCTCTCTCTCCCTCTCCCCTCTCCCCTCTCCCTCTCTCTCCCTCTCGATGCATGTGTCTCTCTCTCATTATCTAGCTGTCCATTCTTCTCTGTGTGTCTCTCTCTGAGTCTATCTTCCTCTGTCTGTCTGTCTCTCTCTCTCTCCGTCTCTCTCACTCACCTCCTGTACTGTTGTTAAGGTCTTCGGTGCAATAAACAATTCTCTCAGTCCCACTGACTTCTCCTAGGATAGCTAGGAGGAGTAAACTATATACCACAGCTCACAGAGGTTAACAGGGAATATATAAAGCCATTGGGAGCAGATTCTGCATTTATCTGTGTGTGTGTGTGTGTGTGTGTGTGTGTGTGTGTGTGTGTGTGTGTGTGTGTGTGTGTGTGTGTGTGTGTGTGTGTGTGTGTGTGTGTGTGTGTGTGTGTGTGTGTGTGTGTGTGTGTGTGTGTGTGTGTGTGTGTGCGTGCTCGCCATGGGAAAGGAATAGATCAGTGGTTCTCAATCTTTTTTTTTAAGCTCTGGATGACTAGCATATCTATCTCAGTTAAATAATGACTGTTAAGGGCTTTATTTAATTCACCTCCAATTAATTAATTAAGTTAAATGACTTCCTGAAGAGTCATTATTTAATCAATTTAGACAAATTCTGACAGTTTTCTGAAAAACCCTATGTTTCTACAGTATGTCAGTGGTTCTCAAACATTTTCATGTCAAGGACCCCAACATTATCTGTATTTGGCCGTGACCCCCATCTGAAAATATGTTGTTCCAGGGACCCCCCCCAGAAGCAAAGATTTTAGTTAAAAAGACACATTTTCACGATTTTTTAAAAATCGCAGACCTACGAGCTCGTAGATCTGCTATTCTTCAATAGCTTAAGTATATAACATAATGGTTAAAACATCAAAAGGGGTTTCCACCCGAAATGGGTTAATTTCAAGCTCCCCCCCCCCCCCCCCCCACAGCGCCTCCCAACACAACAGTGGTTCCCATGGTTGATTAGTGAGGCTGGTGGTCCCTGGTCCATATATCAGGTAAGCCCTGGTCTAGAGCAATAATACTGTAGCTGTTAGCAGTGTCAGGAAGACACAGCATATATTGTCCTTGTGTAAGAGGTAAGGTGTTGTCAAACAACACAAATCTGCAGCACCTCAAACACACGGCAAAGAGCAGGTGATGTGAATACTGTACGTTTGACAAGCTGGCCCTATATGAGAAGGCATTTATCATTGTAAAGCCCATGCAGCCCAATTCATATTTGCCAAATATATAGTACACCAAATAATGATCTCAGAAGCACATCCTGAGCACACTTCTACGTGAGATAGATCCGTGGAGCAGTCATTAGTGGTGGGCGGCAGATGGGGTTGACCCCAACATTGCGGTATGCACTGCTGATATGTGTGAACACACCCTGGTCCACCTCTCCTCCCCACATGGGTGACCACTACTGCACAGTGAGTCCCAGGAAATACCAAACATGTCACGTCTTTGCCTCCAGAAATGGTCAATTCACCCATTGCGGAACCTATATAATGCCAATCCGCCTGACCTAACACAGCCGGCTGGGTTTTTGTTTTGCATTTGTTTTTGCCATAAGACTTCCCAGCACCTTTTCACAGACAGGAAGCCACTTCCAATATGGGCCAGACTTATTTTGACCTATTTTTGTGGCAGGCGTTTAATTTTGCAGTGCATCTCCAGTAGCACCTGTAGACTCTACAAACACTAACAAAAGTTGTGTATAGTAGTTACTTATTTTCCTTCACGATTATTCTTAAAGCATATGAAGTAAATTTTCTACTTCAAGTACACTAACTAAACTGGACTAAAATAGAGACAAAAAGGACGAAGAGTATTCGGCATCAAAGCCTCAGACGATCGGATGGACAAACACGCAGGCAGAGATGAGCTGAAGTGTAGATGCATCAGAGTTGTATTTATTGCAGACAAAGACCAAGACAGAGAGCTTCCCCGTGGCCATGCATGCTGTGTGCCACGGGAGCACACCACAGACTAACCACCTCTCGGTCGTCAGCCTGCTCAAGACTCCCTAACATTGTATTTTCAGATGATTATATACAGAGTTCCATCAAACAGAGGTGTTTTAAACTTTTACATATCAACAGTGGGCAGTGGCATGGAAATGCATACAGAGTGACGTCTGAGATGTAATCAACTGGCCTCTTGGTTTAAACAATAGAATGCTAATTCCTATCACACCCAGCCCAGCCAGGCTACTTCACTATGCATGATGGCTTCAGCTAGACTTACAGACTCCAACATTGACTTTAGCACAGAGATGTAGTTGAATATAGAATGATTATAATATACAAATTATTGTCCATATACGACATTCCCCCCTTGACCATCACCAGATGGTCACATAAAAATATGGAACAATAATTCTATTACACCCCCCTTGACCCAATCACATGACATACTAAACATAGGAAAAAAACAACAGAAAGTGACACCCAAAAGTTCCCAAAAATAATTCCAGGCACATTCATGCATATACGATAATTGACATTTGCACTTTACATTTAGGATATACAGCTTGTCATAAATGATTTATCTTTAGCCTCATTTAGCCCTGATAGTTGAACATTACCGCTTTCTTGACATTTAGGACGTCATAACATATACGTTTATATTGCTTTAAATACAGACTCTGCTCCACTAAGGCATGGGTTTGCCTTAACAGGCCAGAGTCTAAGCCATAATAACGAATACTCTCTTCACGTCTTGAGGAAAACCTCTTTGATTCATAATAGGCTACTTCATGACTCAATTTATCTAATTATTTACTCCAATTTAAACCACTTTTCTGACAACTAGGTAATCTTCAAACAATGCAAAAATGGAACATGATTAGCACAATTAACTGACATTTAAACACAACACAACTTTGTCTTACCCCTGTGTTTCCAGTTTGAAACCCAAGTTTTTACAGACATGCTTAATAATTCCATTTATATTTTGAAACTATTCCCTTCAAAGGCTTGATTTTGATAACAGCACGCTGCGATCTCATTATTCAGGGCCCGTTTTAGGCAGCCAGAGTAAATGACAAATATATGCTGCTACTGTTAACTTCTCTCACCTTTAAGGGCTTAAGTTATCTCGATATTAACAACAAAACCTCGCATCGTCGTGGCAACTAACTGCCTTTTTAGTTGACTATTATTCGCACACTAAATTTCATACGAGAAAAGAATAATTAGCTCTATTAATTACCAAGACGAATTACCACTGACGCGTAGTGATAGGAGCGCTATCGTCCGCCTGACACAGCCACATACATTGTTTCAGTAGAGCTAAACATATTTAATCATTTCCACATTACCTATAGGCTCTATTTCTTGAATCAACTTTTTAACTAATTTAAACTTCGACAAAACATACATCAACACATGCCTACATTATATGTTGAATAAACTTACATTACACACACTTTTTTGAATACAGATAAGGACTGTTGAATCTCTCCCATCTGTTATAAATGAACTATTTTAATGTCCTCTTCCATTGTCTCTTAACTTGTTTAATATCTATTATTCATTTGAGAAAAAGTCAATCTACCTTAAAACAGTCACTTATCAAAAAATGAAGCGATACATAGTATCAACGCTACTTTTTCATCAAAAGCTACTTTTAGTCCCATACTACAGAATAACCGAGTAAGGTTAATAGACTACCTATTCCTGACTACCATTTTCACTTTGAATACTCTAGCCCACAAATTCGACACAGAAAACTGTTCATACTGTATTTTAAATCCTTCTCAAATATAATTCTCCCTTCTACATGACGTATGACGTACCTGAAGCCATTCGTGGTCAAACTGAAGAACTGCATCATGTATGAAGAAAACTTGCAATGTTTTTTTCCCGCACCGCCACGTGTGTCCATTGTCCTTCCGTGTGGCCCATCCAACACACATATTCACACTCCCCCCTTCCAGACATTATGAATATGAAATATCACATAATGACTGGAAAGAAAAATATGAACGCTTGTGCAGCTACAGGCCGATCGAAACGCAACATCGTGAGCTCGCAGATCTGCTCTGTTTGAAGAATGAAGAAAACGTGGTCACTGCTTGCGACCGCTGATGAGATAAACCGAACCGCGCCGTGCCGTCCTCTCGCCGCACGCCGTGATGAAAGCTCTTGGTTGCCGCTTGGTCGGGGACCCCCCTCGGTGATCGCCGCCTGGTGAAGGCGTGTAGAATGCCTCCCTCTGGCCGCTGCTTGCCGCCGCCTTCCCCGCATGGGACCTCCGCCGCTTCCCGCCGAGATGTGATCGCCCGTCGTTGCGCTTGTAGAGGGTTGCTTCCTCCCGCTTCGTCGCCGTCCATGTCGGAGTGCACCGCCCGTGCCTTTGTCCAACTCCGGTCGCCGAATCCCGCTGTAGATTGAACGCCGTTTGCCGAAAAATAAATCAACTCAACGCCAATTTGCCAAAATTGTCCACTGGTCCACCGGTTCTTTGTACCTGGAATGGAATGATCCACCCCAACGGCAATTTGTTCAGGCTCCATTAATGAAGTAAATTTTCTACTTCAAGTACACTAACTAAACTGGACTAAAATAGAGACAAAAAGGACGAAGAGTATTCGGCATCAAAGCCTCAGACGATCGGATGGACAAACACGCAGGCAGAGATGAGCTGAAGTGTAGATGCATCAGAGTTGTATTTATTGCAGACAAAGACCAAGACAGAGAGCTTCCCCGTGGCCATGCATGCTGTGTGCCACGGGAGCATGAGTAAGACGAGTGCAATTTATGTGAGGCTCTTGAGAAAGAATATTCTTCACAGAGTCAAGGGATTATTAAGAGTGGGTGGATTACTCTCTCTCTCTCTCTCTCTCTCTCTCTCTCTCTCTCTCTCAAAATAAGAATATATACTGTAGAATGCTAAGCGTTCTCGTTTGCATCATAATGGAAGGAAACAGGAAAATGTGGAATAGAGTCTGACCCTCTCCTGGTTGTAACCATGATTGTGTGTGTGTGTGTGTGTGTGTGTGTGTGTGTGTGTGTGTGTGTGTGTGTGTTGCCAAAGGAAGGTCACCTGTCCACATCACTGCTACAGAGAATGAAAGGGACAGGATTTTTATGTACAGTATGTACACACACACACACACACTCTCACACGCACACGCACACACTCACACACAAAACACACACACACACAAAACACACACACTGGGTGACAAATGGCTTCATGAAACTACTGGGCTGTGGCATTATTGACTCTGTGCACCTGAAATGAGGTTTTATTATGTCCAAATAAATAGACCTACGTATAGTTGTCGGTTGTTATGAGATGGATAGGGTTTTAAAAAAAGAGAAAAAGTAGGTGCTGTGCTCCAAGGCCAATCCACAGCACATCCTTTGAGCTGAATCCTATCCTTACTAGCCTATAAATATTGTTAACAGCAGGAAAACCAGTCTAGTTCTCCTTAGTTTCACATGAGTCAGTCTGATCCAACATCGGTTAGCTCGTTCTGGGCGGGACACCCCTTTTGGGGTTTTAAGCATTATGTTATACTTTAGCTATTGAAAAATAGCAGATCAACAAGCTCGAGCTTGTAGGTCTGCTATTTTTTGAAAAATCGTGAAAATGCGGCACAAATCTTTGCATATATTCTTTCAGATCGAATATTTTTAACTCAAATCTTTGCTTCTGGGGGGGGGGGTCCCTGGAACTACATATTTTCAGATGGAGGTCGGTGGCCAATTACATATATATTTGGCGGTCCTTGACATGAAAATGACTGACATAGAATCACAAAACAACGTTATTTTTTCAGAAAACTGTCAGGATTTAGAAGACATTTTGTAGAATCGTCCTCGGGTCTAAATAGGTTAACACAACAGACAATCTAAACTGAGATCTGTATCAATGTCCTCCGCGGTATGTCGGACTTGGCCTTCTCCAGGGCTGCGCATTGTCACCTATCACGCTTGTGTTGTGTTCATGATTGCAGCATTGCTTTTTACAGATGGATGTGGTCGGTTTTCCGTCTGTGACCTCTGGGATGAGGATCAGCATCTCTAAATTTAACATCATGGTTCTCGGCCGGAAACCGGTGGTAGATTGCTTACTCCAGGTCCTTACCCCAAGAAAAGTATCTCAGCGAGATATCGTTATGTTTAGTTTAGAAAAATAAATGACTATCTATCTAGCTTCTTTTCATTGTGATGTAAATTGCCTTTCAGTGTGAATATGAATGGCAATACAAGTGTAATAATAATAATAATGAAGTGTTTTTTGCTTTTCTATAAGCTCTTTTGGGGTTTTTTCACACAGAGCTTGTAGATCTTATTTAGATATTTAGATATCTAAATATCTAAATAAGATTTTTGAAAAATCGTGAAAATGTGTCGCAAATCTTCGCATACATTTTCTTTCAGAGGGAACGTTTTTAACTCATTGCGGCTTTCTCAAATCGTTGCTTTAGTGGTGCATCTGTTACTGTATCTCTGAGTGTTATACTGTTAGCCTAAATCTATTTATTGCCAAAGTATTGCACCCTACTGCAGTTAACGCACCTTGTTATCTGTTTTTCAATAATGAGTTCTGCCAACATCTAATTATATTACCTAATTGGTGTGTTTGGTTGCTATAGGAAACCGCAGTAGATTGATTGCACATCTTATTATATTGTATCCGCGAAACATTCCTCCTCCTTAGCATTTGCTTCCATGTACACAAGTTGTATGTAAATGCAATGGTTTATATCTGGAATCTTGCACTTGTATCTTTCATGATTTAGTTGACATTAATTAGTGAATGAATACCGCCTTCTCCTGTGATATAATGTGAGTTTCCATTAAAGCATTTTTTACTTGACATTGTCACGATTTGTAAAGACTGGCAGACCCAAAAGCAGAATTTAATACAACAAAGCCAAAGTCCTAGAGAGGTTGACTAGAAGCGTTACCACGCACGGAGGTTGTGAAACGATCTGGCATCGGCGCGGGGAGAAGATACATTGATAGACTGGAGGATGATTAGCTGATGCCAGGCAGGTGAGGGAGATTAGGGAACTGGAACCAGGTGTGCGTGGTGGCCTAAGGGTTACCCAACACCACTGAAGTGCCCTTGAGCAAGGCACTGAACCCCCAACTGCTCCCCCTGGAGCTGCTTAGTGGCCAACAGTATAAGACTGTGGTTGTACTGGTCAGCTCCCACAGCACCTGTGCTCAGCTACTTCCCTGGATAAATAAAGAATAAAACAACACATAGACATAGACAGACACTGGCAGATTGTGACAGACATAGATGGATCCAGTGTAAATATCTAAGAACTGGGGTGATATAATCCACTTTATTGGCATTAGTAAGTCTGATTGTTTTTGGGGAGAGATGTGAAGACACTATTACAGTAGTCAACGTTACTGAAGATGAATGAATGGGGATTTTTGGGCGGGAACCCCTTTTGGTGTTTTAAAGCATTATGTTATACTTTAGCTATTAGTCTAGTAGCCAGCCCATAGAGCCCCATTGTGAACCCGGACATGTTGAGTACACCAAGGTTTTATGTTAGAAATGTTTAGTATGGGTCCCCAGCATGTAGAAACTGCCAAATGCTAACATGCATATGTTGAGCAATTTTCATAATTGGCATAATATGTGACCATACCAATTACAACCTATAATTATATAGAAGGCAAAATATTCAAAATTTCATCATGCGTTATGTAGCATGTGACATGTCAAACTAGGGGGTTTTCATGATGCTGAATCCATTCCAAGCATTAGTTTGGAAAAAAAAAACACTCATTGGGCTAAAAATGGCTAATGCCGTCATCACAAATTGATGTCAGTGGGCATGGCCGTTTTAAGCCCAACAAGTGTTTTTATGCTAAACTTGGAATGGATTCAGCATCATGAAAACCCCCTAGTTTGACACATCACATGCTAGATAAAGCATAATGACATTTTGAATATTTTGCCTTCTATAGGTTGTAAATGGTATGGTCACATATTATGCCAATTATGAAAATTGCTCAACATAATGCAAGTTAGCATTCGGCAGTTTCTACATGCTGGGGACCCATACTAAACATTTCTAACATAAAACCTTGGTGTACTCAACATCAGGGCTGCCAACTTTCAGAAAAAGCCAAGAGTGAGACTTTAGTGTTTTAATAAGCTCGACGCAAAAAAAGTGGCCTTTTTTAATGTTGATTTGGCCTTTTTTAACATTGATTTAGAGGAATACCGAAATCAAACCCTAGAAAAAAAAGTGAGTGATGCAACTCTGTGGGGGTCCTCGGGGGTCTCCCCAGAACATCCAGACCCCCCTGAACACACGCGCCCGGGGGGGGGGGGCGGGCAGGTGTGCTGTTTTCATGCTCAGACCCAGCCAGCCAGCCACACACATAGCTTCGAAAATCCTAAAATAGGCCTATATGAACATATATTTGTATATGCCACATCAACATATTTGTGGATATATTGTTTTTGTTTAAACTGCAAAAGAAAATGATATCTGCATATGATGCTGAATAATAACCCACATTTTGAATAATAGCATTTAACAAAATTAGTGAAAGAGTTGCACTAGGTGAAGAGATGGTCAGTCTCCTATTGGTCATATGGTGCACCTTCTCCATGTGTGCCTATGTCTTCTATTAAATATCCATATTGGTTTACATAAAAACGTATTCTGATGTGATAAAACAGACTACATCACAAATTAATCACCCACCTCAGTGGAACATTCTCAGTCAGTCAGTCGTGGTCTCTCTCTCTGAACAGAACTAACGAGTCGCGATGCGGGACACACACACACACACACACACACACACACACACACACACACACACACACACACACACACAATATTTCGAAGCGATGTTAAACTCTGCATGGCTCATTTCCATGCGTCACAGTCAGGGACCCTGCTGACGAGTTGGAGGTTACCCTACTACACTACTGCATAATCTCATGCAGAACGGCTACTCTGCCATTTGTGAGGACGCACACATGGGCGCGCGCCGCGCGGAGAAATTGTTGTTATGAGAGCCGGCTTGGCTTTTTTTGGCACATTATATGCCCCCCTCGGCGTGCGTATTGTGCGTGCGTGAGAAATGGTGGGTGTGGCGTGAGTGCGTGTGAAAGACGTCTCATGCGTGAGTCTCACGCTGATTGCGTGAGAGTTGGTAGGCCTGCTCAACATGTTCGGGTTCACTTTTTGGCTACTAGGCTATATTGAAAAATTGTGAAAATGTGCCTCAAATCTTTGAATACATATTATTACAGAATGAACATTTTAACTCAAATCTTTGCTTCTTTCGACGTCAGGCCTAAATGGGTTAAGGTGGCTGGTGAAATTCAGGTCTGATATTATTCAGGCTACATATTATCAGACGGGGGTTGGCATCCAAATGCAGATCATTCTGGGGCTCCTTGACATGAAAATGAGAATGACTGACATAGAAACATGGGTTTTTCAGAAAACTGTCAGGATTTAGAAGGCATTTGTAGAATCATCCTCTGGTCTAAATGGGTTAAAAGGCGGTTGGCCGAATGTCAAGGCAGTAGGAGGAGGTTTTCAGATGTTGTATAATGACCTCAAATGTTCATAGTGCAGTAAGTTTATAGGATAAAATGGTGTCATGGCATTTTGATTAGTTTTAAATGGACACACCTGGTCAAATTCATTGAAGGCTCTGGTGGATAAAAGTTCAGAGGCTACAGAAACAGGAGGGTTTGTTAGCCTGTAGCTAACGTACATTATTATCGTTTTTGGCAATGATGTCAGACTCTGAGCAAAAGGGCCGCCTTTTAATTGTTTCTAGGTGTCATAATGAATGTATACTGTAGCTTTTAGTATATTATGTTGTCATCGTGACATGTAATAATGGGATAAACTTTGGTTATGCATTTAAAAAAAGGTGCTGCTAATTTAGAAAGTTTGCACTTACAAGTTACAGTGCTTGTCAAGTTGTCATTACAATGCTTGTTACACTTTGAAACTGACTGTCGCCTATAATTAATTAAAGTGAAAACATTAAATGCAATTACTTTATTTTTTTATAGCAAACGGCATGCATCTACCTACCTCTTCAGTCTTTTCTGCTCGTCTATTTCATTTTTTAACTGTCAGAGTCTGTAAAAAGAGTCTTTTAGAGTCTTTTCGAATGTGCAAAATTGTTGTGCAGTATGTGGGACAGTGGGGTAACGCAGCTCAGAGAGATAAGGGACTTCACTTCACACTAAACAAGTCAGCAAGAATGGTGTTCTTTAAGATGTGGGTTTGAAATAGGTACAACTTACAAGTGAACTGCCCAGTATCATGGGATGGCCTTCAGTACTTGAATGTGTGAGACAACATTACACAAATAAAATAAAATATATAACTTTTCCAAAATATTTTTATTGAAATTTTCATGGGAAAACATATCTCAGGGTCGGGAAGAAAGATAGTAGAAGAATATATATTTTCTCCCCTTCATATCCCAATTTGATAATAAAAAAGCCAATTCCCAGGCCAACCTGCTTCTCTATGAGTGCTCCGTCCCTGCTAGTCCCCACAGTACAGGTCATTGGTAGGGTGAAGATGGTCACGGGTCTCCGCCGATACCCGAGCCGTCAAGCCACCAGCTTCTTTTCCCCTGACATTTAAGAGCCTCACTAGGGGGGGGGGGGGGAGGAACACGCTATCGTCCCTAGTCCCCCCCCCCCCCCCCCGACCGTTTGATCATCAATGCAGCGACAGAAATCAACTCTCCCTCTCCAGTTGGCTTCCCACCCACGAACACGCCACGGGGCAATTGTTGTCGCGCCCGAATGCACCATGGATCCATGCTCCATGGAGTCTATATTATGCTCCATGGTGGTGGAAAATATAATACATCTGATGATTTATAGGGCAGTTAGTATTAAGAAAATGTTAACACCAGGTTAACACCAGATCAGGACACACAAAATACTGTTACCAAAAACACCCAACCTTCATCTTTAGGACAGTTAAATTATCGAATTAATTAATTTCTTTCTTGTTTGTTTTTAATTTGGTTTATTGATTGATTTATTTTTGAAGTTGTTAATAATAATACATTATTATTATAGTTATTATTATTATTATTATTATTAGTCTTCTGAAAGAATATATATTCTAAGACTTGTGCCACATTTTCACGATTTTTCAAAAATAGACCTACAAGCTCGTAGGTCTACAAGATCTACAAGCTCATAGCGCGCCACCGAATGGTCTATGAGCTTGTAGATCTGTTATTGTCCAATGGCTAAATTATAACATAATGCTTAGTTAAAACACCAAAAGGGGTTCCCGCCCAGAATGGGTTAATGTGCACTGGACTCAAATGTAATAATGTTGGAACACAACCTGATAGAAAAACCCCCAAAAAAGGTACTATTATTCTGCCTACCTATTTCAAATGAATTAACTTGTGGATAGTTCAGGTAGTCTACACACTGGGAATGGACTCTCCGTGGCCCCTGTAGGTTGAATGAAACAATGTGACCAGTTAATCAGTTCTTCCAACCTTCATGCCATGCACCCGTTTGGACAATTTAATCAGTTCTTCTCTGGCCCGGGGGACGGGGCCAACCTTTCCACCACATGTTGTGCAAATGAATTTACAGCTGCTCAAGATATCCTGCTATCAGACAGACAAACAAACAAACAAATGTGAAAGTTGCAATGGGTACTTTTTTATGTCACTGAACATACGACTATAGTTTCACGCTATCCTCTCCAATCACAGTATAATGTTAGAGTGCAAGTTGAGCCACAAAGCCATTGCACAAGCAGCATCGAGGCTGTGTCACGACGGGTTCATTGTTAGCCCCCAAAAATAAATAAATAAATAAATACTACATGTAAAAATGTAATTTACATTCAATAATTCACAATATACACCGTGAAAATATTAAATATATCTTTATGAAAATGTACCATAAATATAAAGACTTCTTTCAATTATATCAATTCTAAATGCACTGACAAACAGAGCTTCTGCCTGGACCTTTGTTAATTAAGAAGTCCTGGAATGTGCTTTAAGCCTCCCAAGGGAGGAAGACTCTTTTCAGTGTCCCGTTAATTTGTCAAGATCTGTGTGTTGACTGTGTAGGTTTCCCCAATCGGGATGAAGAACATAACATAGGCCTATCTGATGCAGGCACGATTCAGGTTCCATTTTGAGGTCATATTTGTACGTAGATAGAAGTCACCACTGGCCATGTTTTAGTGGTGCTGGCGGCAGGCGGGCAGCATCAGTGTCTAGCCAAGGTGAGTGATGACTGTTTGGAGCAGGCGAGGGTGTTACTATCCTGCCAATCTCTCTGCTGTCACAGTGTTGAAGAGAGAGCTCCTCAGGGGAAGAACCTTTTAGGATCTTAGGATCGCACGCAGCCGAACCCTGGCATTCAGACTGCCCTCGACCGCTCTGCAATTAGGGAATTAAAAGCTTCATAATTATAATATGAAAACATAAATTATACAATGCCGACGTGATTCTTTTTAGCAAGTGCTCAAGTGTGTCCTCGTTATTGTGGCCCTTACATTTCTTCATCACTGTCCCTCCCAATGTACCGTGACCTACACAAAACCCTCTGAAAAATATTAATCTATCTAGCAATTGTTCTTTAAAACGTGGATTGTGCTTCCTTCCCTCAAGGCAAAGAAGAGCAAGGGAGGTAATAGAGGAGTAATGTTACGTGAACAGACTGCCGAGAGGAAATGGAGTTATCGTTCCCCTCACCTATTAAACAAGGACGCTGTTAAGACTCCTATAGATCACAACAAGGGTCGGTTTATCGGACCGAAGACCCACTCTAAAGGCTCACAGGCAGGCATTATGCTCCACTGTTGCCGGGATTTGAAACTCCAACACTGTGTTTTTCGTCGACTATAAAACTAAGACGAAAAATGTTCGTCGACTACCTTTTTCCACTGACGAAAACTACATGGAAACTAAATAAAAACTAAGCTATATCATGACTAAAAACTAAGACTAAATGTACTGACAATTTCGTCAACAAATAAAAACTAGACTAAAATGTTAGGAAGGGACTAGTGGACAAGAGATCCAGTATTTCATTTTACAATTAGTTGCATGCTGAAAATAGCAGATCTACAGTACAAGCCCACAACACGTTGCGCTGCGATGCGTTGTGGGCTTGTAGATCAGCTATTTTCAAGTGTAAAAAACAGTCATTATGACGGCATCAATGCCCGCCAAAATTTAGTTAGACTAAATCAACTGTAGATTGCGTCGACTAAAATCTTATGACAATTAGTCGACTAAAACTAGACTAACACTAAAACATTCCAGGTGACTAAAATGTGACTAAAACTAAATGTGAACTATTCAAGAGGCTATGACTAAAATATAAATGTACTGCCATAAACAACACTGGCGTGGCTTCAAACTAATACAGGCTCCCTGCTCCGATAGAGTTGAGGGCTCTTGTGTATGCATTATTATCACATTATACCAGGAGGAGCATTACAGTTCACAGACATGCATTCACATGCACACGTACATGCAGAATACAGTATATGTGCAGACACAAATGGCACAATCACTCACGCATGCATGCATGCACGCACACGCACGCACGCAAGCATGCACGCACGCACATATACACATACTGTATCCACACGCAACACACACACACACACACACACACACACACACACACTGTATACACAGGCACAGCACAGACAATAATTGTGCACAGGCGAATGCTTAATGTCCACACCACATGCCTGCCTGTTGAATTGCTGTTATAAATACCTGTTTAACATCCATGTTCTCTTTAGCAAAAGTGTCAACACATTCACTCTTACTAATGCATGTGTATGCGATGCGTACACAAACATGTACACTTATAGACACAGCTGATGTAATTGTGACAGATGCTGAGATGAGATATACTTTATTAGTCTCCTGAGGAAGAAATTTGTCTTAGACAAAGGGCCCGCATGCAAGCGTAGCCCTAGTCCATGTCGCCACAGTGCAGCGCCAAATACATCTTTCTTGCATCATAGAAAAAGAAAGTAAGAAAAAGAAGGGTGGGGGGAGGGGGAGAACATAGAATAGGTGAGGGGTATTGACAGAGAGGGAGGGGGGGGGGAGGGATGGAGACATCATATCACATACAGTTGCATTGTGTAGGCACGTAACTTGGGAGGGGGGGTGGGGGGTTGGATTTTTGGATCTGCAACAAATAAAAAAAACTCTGATCTTCACACAACGCCTGAATTGTGACAGATGCCCACTACAGTGATATACTGTATGTGTACTGGTACACATACTATAAGCGACAAAGTCATAGCACTGTATGTATGTATGTATGTATAGTATGTATAGTTTATATGGATAGTTTGATTAGATATTCCACGGTTACGTTCTTAGTTTACGCATGTTTCATGATAACTACTTTTTATGTATGTGATGTATTGCCATGGTTTTGTTTTGTTGCGTAATGTAAATCGCTCTGGATTAACCGTTTCAGTTCATACGACGCATGAGGCCGTCATAAGGATTCCGAAAAATTAGTGCCTATGACGTCTGTGGACGTCCTAGCGACGTCCTAGTGACACGGGGCGAGATAAGAATATTCCGAATTTTTCCTTTTTTTTTTTTTTGGCATTTCGCTTTTCGCTTTCCGTACGCTAACGCTCTGTGCAACTATTAGCTTGTCATTGACTCCCATGTTAGCGCGGCGGAAAGAATGACTCGTATCTCCTAATCCAGGGCGCTCTCCGTGGTGATGAATGGATCGATATGCTGGCGCTTCATTTCTGCTCCTCATCCGTCTTTCCCGCAAAATATATACGCTTTTTGGAGCGTAAAAAAATTAATTAAGATGATCGGGGATGTGAGGTCACTTTGTAAAGTCAACTTTTTTAGGAAAGTGTTTCCGGTTCATGGCTTTCAGAGTAAAAGCGATCAGACAACTCTGGCACCCCGGAGCTTCTATTTTGATGCACTTCCGGCACAGAGCGTCTGCTAAATTGTAAAGTAATACACTGTGACAGAAGCCAGGATGCCAGGATGACACTTGACCTGGTCAGGTCAAGTGGAGGCCAACTGCACCCTAGAGATGATCTTTCTGCATATAAATCAGAACCATGTTTAGGACATGTCTCCTCCCAGTGAGCCTGCATTTGTTGTACTGTACAGTATGTGGAGTCACATGGGCAGCATCAGTATTCTGTACCTAGGCCTGTAACACCCAGCGTTGCAATATTTTAATTCATTCATTCATTATTATTATTATTATTATTATTTTATGTTCTTTTTTCACCAAAAGTCATCATTGATGTTCATTGCAATGCCATTACAATGCCATTTGTCATGATATTTGCATATAAATACCCCCCACAGAGGCTGAAATTAACACAAATTTGACCTTTAACCCTGATAAAAGTAAGAAAAATAACTAATGTGTTTTGTGATCATTAGAATGTCTAGAACATGTTTTATTCATTTTTGTGAGACATCCCCCAAATGTAAATTATTAATTTATTATTATTATTTTAATAATTATTATAAATGTGCATAACATGTGCAACATTTTTTTTTTTTTTTTAACATAATTTCCTAGTAGTAAAAAGTAGTAGTAAGGTTGAAATCTGTTTTTTGCAAGTATAAATTAATCAGGGTTTTACAGGGATATAGGCAGAACGTGTCTATATATAGGGAGTGACTTTTGTTCTATATGTACGAGTCTTTTTCAACCAGTCACACCACGGTCTTCATGACCGGGGGGAATGTAAACAGATTCTAAACAGCATCAACTTCCTTGGGCAATACCTCCCGCGCTTCCGCTTATAACCAACCCCGAAGCTTTTTGCATGTGCATGTGGAATCAGAAAGTTGCACATCCCTGGCCTTCCCTCTCTGCTCCCCAATGAGCAGGTTGCCTCTGCCATCAGTGTGTGAATGTGTTTGTGATTGGCTGAATGCACATTGTAAAGTACTTTGGAAGAAAGGCGCTATATGAATGCACCATTTACCACATAGCCTACTGTATATTTGCCCTTGTGTGCATTTGTGTGTCTGTGTATTCACATGCATATGACAGCACTGTATCTGTGCCTGCGTGCATGCCTGTATGCCTATCACCTAGAGATTACCCTCATTCCTTGTAGTGATGAAAACAGCACAACATGGACTAATAGGAGCTGTAAGAGATAATGAACAGAGAGGCGATGCACAGGAACGTTGCTGACATTTGGTTGCCCTACTCATAGGATATTTGTGCCGCCCCCCCCCCCCCCCCCTCCAGACAAGATCGCTGTGTTTCCTCATGTAGATCGGTTATCTTCGGCATTTGTGAGGACTGCATCCTAACTGACTGACTGCAGCCCCTCCATCCTGACTGACTGACTGCAGCCCCTCCATCCTGACTGATTGACTGCAGCCCCTCCATCCTGACTGACTGACTGAATGCAGCCCCTCCATCCTGACTGATTGACTGCAGCCCCTCCATCCTGACTGACTGACTGCAGCCCCTCCATCCTGACTGACTGACTGCAGCCCCTCCATCCTGACTGACTGCAGCACCTACATCCTGACTGACTGCAGCCCCTCTATTCTGACTGACTGCAGCCCCTCCATCCTGACTGACTGACTGCAGCCCCTCTATTCTGACTGACTGACTGCAGCCCCTCCATCCTGACTGACTGACTGCAGCCCCTCCATCCTGACTGACTGACTGACTGCAGCCCCTCCATCCTGACTGACTGCAGCCCCTCTATTCTGACTGACTGCAGCCCCTCCATCCTGACTGACTGACTGCAGCCCCTCTATTCTGACTGACTGACTGCAGCCCCTCCATCCTGACTGACTGACTGCAGCCCCTCCATCCTGACTGACTGACTGCAGCCCCTCCATCCTGACTGACTGACTGCAGCCCCTCCATCCTGACTGACTGACTGCCGCCCCTCCATCCTGACTGACTGACTGCAGCCCCTCCATCCTGACTGACTGACTGCAGCCCCTCCATCCTGACTGACTGACTGCAGCCCCTCCATCCTGACTGACTGACTGCAGCCCCTCCATCCTGACTGACTGACTGCCGCCCCTCCATCCTGACTGACTGACTGCAGCCCCTCCATCCTGACTGACTGCAGCCCCTACATCCTGACTGACTGACTGACTGACTGACTGCAGCCCCTCCATCCTGACTGACTGACTGCAGCCCCTCCATCCTGACTGACTGACTGCAGCCCCTCCATCCTGACTGACTGACTGCAGCCCCTCCATCCTGACTGACTGACTGCAGCCCCTCCATCCTGACTGACTGACTGCAGCCCCTCCATCCTGACTGACTGACTGCAGCCCCTCCATCCTGACTGACTGACTGCAGCCCCTCCATCCTGACTGACTGACTGCAGCCCCTCCATCCTGACTGACTGCAGCCCCTCCATCCTGACTGACTGACTGCAGCCCCTCCATCCTGACTGATTGACTGCAGCCCCTCCATCCTGACTGACTGACTGCAGCCCCTCCATCCTGACTGACTGACTGACTGCAGCCCCTCCATCCTGACTGACTGCAGCACCTACATCCTGACTGACTGCAGCCCCTCTATTCTGACTGACTGCAGCCCCTCCATCCTGACTGACTGACTGCAGCCCCTCTATTCTGACTGACTGCAGCCCCTCTATTCTGACTGACTGCAGCCCCTCCATCCTGACTGACTGCAGCCCCTCCATCCTGACTGACTGACTGCAGCCCCTCTATTCTGACTGACTGCAGCCCCTCCATCCTGACTGACTGACTGCAGCCCCTCTATTCTGACTGACTGCAGCCCCTCCATCCTGACTGACTGCAGCCCCTCCATCCTGACTGACTGACTGCAGCCCCTCCATCCTGACTGACTGCAGCCCCTCCATCCTGACTGACTGACTGCAGCCCCTCTATTCTGACTGACTGCAGCCCCTCCATCCTGACTGACTGACTGCAGCCCCTCTATTCTGACTGACTGCAGCCCCTCCATCCTGACTGACTGCAGCCCCTCCATCCTGACTGACTGACTGCAGCCCCTCCATCCTGACTGACTGCAGCCCCTCCATTCTGAGGCCCACAACAGAACGGTCCTTCTCTGTGAGCTTGTCGGGCTCCCAGGAGAGCAGATTGAAAGAGAACAGATTGAAGACAATAGTCTTGAGCTGATTTTTATTGAGACTGCAGAATGTCATGATGACCAATCAGAATCAGGCAATCAACCAAGGCGTGTAATATACTGATAGATAACAACTTTAGTGTTACATTTCACAGCATAGTGTATTGGGATTTTTAATGAGGCGAATCAACACAAAGACTAACTAAAGCTTGTTATAAGAAACAATATATATACTCGGGGAATCAATTACAATTAATGCCACGGGGGAGAAAATGAAAATTACAATACCTGTATATTATGTTTGAAATGCACATTTCATGTTTCGCCCAAAAAAGTCTGAATTTAAAACTGTAAAACAATGCAGTCTGTTGTACTATTAGAACCAATTTAAAATGGACAAGGGTATACAGAGAAGACTACATTGCAACATTTTGAGTGTCAGTAACTCTGAGTAAGGTTCTGTAAGACTTCTGTTCATGAGATGTGCAGTGCAAATTGCCCTCCAACTAAAATGCAATTTTCGTTGGTAAAGCGAGTCAAATTAACATCTGATTTACTAGGGCATACCTAATTATGCAATTGGGACCGCCGTTTTATCTGCATTCTAAATTTGAAGTAGCAGTGAAATGGGGCGGCTCAGGCTGTGGCTCAGGAGGCAGAGCAGGTCGTCCAATGATCCGTGGGTCTGCGGTTCGAATCCCGGCTCCTCCATGTCTACATGTCCAAGTGTCCTGGGGCAAGACACTGAACCCTACATTGCCTCCAATGAGTCGGTGCTAGCTTGCCACCATTGGTGTCTGAATGTGGGAAGTGAGGACGCTGTTCTTTTGTCAGTATCTTTAAAACTCAATAAGATATCAAATAAGATGTGTTTTCTTTCTTTCTTTCTTTCTTTCTTTCTTTCTTTCTTTCTTTCTTTCTTTCTTTCTTTCTTTCTTTCTTTCTTTGTATCTTGAGGCAAAGGATAGAGGACAAATGTGGCCTGTGATCATCCAGATGTGTTTCTTGCCATTGTAGTGGGGTTCTAACCTGACGCTGCCAGATCCAAGAAGCTTGTTACACAAATTTGTTTCACAGCTTATTGGGATCTGGGATCGCGGAAGCAAATTCGATGACGGGGCTGTTCCTTTTTTTCAAGATACTTGGTAGATGATTGGATGGGACCGTCTGTCTATCACCGTGTGGGCGTGCAAACACAACCAATCATATTGACGTGTCTATATAGCTTCACATCCGGTTTCGCACATATCCCGCCCTTAGCTCACGCTGATTGGTTCGAACCGGGAGCGGTTCGGTGTTAGCTGAACTCCCTGAGAGGTCCCAGATGGTTGTGGTGTTGGGGAACATGGTTACCCAATACCGCCCCCATCTGGCAAAGTCAGGTTAGTGGGGTTCCGTCTCCATGTTAAATTTAGTTGCCATTTACAACTCATGTAAAAGTTTCACTTTCAGTACTAATTTGAAGGTGAGGGTCTATAGAACCATTTTGGTTCGAGAGGCAATCACCAAAATAAAATAATTGGCCTCTAGGGGGCGTAGTCATGCGCCAACCCCCATCAGCCCTACCAAAGTATGTAAACTGTTGTAACTTTTGATTAAATTATCCAATCTGAACATATGAGATATGTATGGATTCACAATCAGGAGTAGCAGTTGGTACTTAAACCTTATTACAGATATAATATTTGTTTGCACCCAGTATTGGTGTATATCCACAAAAATAGCAGAAAAAACGAGCTAAAAACTAGTAGTGGGGTCCATAGACACACCGTCATTTACAACTCAACAAAAGTTTAACTTTCACTTCTAATTTGTAGATAATGACCTATAGAACAATTTTAGTTCGAGTCTACAAATTAAAAAAATATATATTTTTGACAAATTTCCAAAATGGCCAATATCTGAATTATGTTTATTTGAAAAAGGTCTTAATTTTCTTATATTGCTGTTTTTTCTTTGTTTTTCTTGCATCAAGTCAATCCTGTGTGAGGAATCAACTGGATTTCAAATATTAATGTTTTGAATAATCTGATATAGAAACAAAATAAAGATGGCTGCCAATGTACATTGAATTACTACATTACGCCTAACTTCTATCCTGTTGAACCTAGAATGGTGATGTTGGTGCCTATTATGTTATCATGAATGACTAATTGTATAAAAACAAAATACATATAATAGGACAATATATAATATTTCACACAAATGAGACAATGCAGTACATATGTGGGGAACTAAAGTTAGATATTGGAATATAATACACCACTCCTGTGTTATATTTGTTTATTTTATTTTATTAGTTATACTATATACTGCCACTATAGGGGGCAGAGTAGCAGGTGTGTCTTAATTGTTCAGACTTGGTAGCTTGTTAGTTAGTTTAGCGCTTAGCTAAAAGCGCTTTACAATGTTTCATTCATTCATACATTGGGAGGTGAAGCGGCGAACAGTCGACGCCAGCGTCCTCACTTCCCACCTTCACACACCAATGGTGGCGAGCTCACACCGACCGACTCATTGGAGGCAATGTAGGGTTCAGTGTCTTGCCCAAGGACACTTCGACATGTAGACAGGAGGAGCCGGTATTCGAACCGCCGACCCACGGATCATTGGACGACCTGCTCTACCTCCTGAGCCACAGCCGCCCCAGTAGATGTCATGAATTTATTTCCCACATTATTTCACCTGCAGCTTATCCAATATTAATTATTAATTATATTTGACTAACCCAAATCCACCAAAAGTGTGGTTATCCGTGGCTATGCCGCAGCTACAACCGCCCACAGGGCGATATGTAGTGTGAGTCAGCTTGATGTACGAGTACACCCCTGGACATATAAGACAAACAATTTAGTTTTTAATTGGCTCATGAAGGAAATGAGTAACGGGGCGCTCAATCGCATACAACATTGTTGTAAAGCCTGTGTTTTGCTATACAGTACAGAATTATATGTTGTGATATGTCTGGGGGGTGAATAATGTGGTGAAGGTGTGTAATGTGCGTGTGCGGCTGACTGACTGTGTGCGTGCTTGCGTTCGTGCGTGCGATAGCCCAGACATCTTTGAGAGCTAATGCACCAGCTGTGGTTGAAGAAAAGTGGTCTGTATTAGAGATAGCCTGCATATTTAAGCTTTTATGACCACGGTCATTAAATGACCAACTACTTTTACACACCATCTCACTGGGCTATAAGGTGCAGACTATTTTTTTTTTTTTATATTTGGCAGCCTCAGACATACCCATAGACTGGTTGTCAGAGGGTTTCATCAACCTTTATACCCATATAGAGTACCGAGTGACATGCTTATAGTTCCTGCCCACCACCACAGAGACTGGGATTCCATGCAGCAGCATCCACTCTTAAATCCCTAGACTCTGTTTATCACTCATCGATTTGATTTATTACGGGTGATAGCTATGGTACTACTCACCAATTATTATATATATATTGGATGGTCCTCCCTGACAGAGAGACGAGAACTGCATTCACACCTGTTCTTGTATAAAGCCGTGCTTGGAGATTGTCCTATAAAGACATCTCATCTTTCCTGAAATGGGACTCTGAACCCCACCACACCCGGTCAAGTAATTTCCCCAAATTCAAGGTACCAAAAGTTAACTTGATTTTAGCTTATGTGGCCCTAAAACATGGAATGACCTGCAAACAACATTAAAATTGACCACATTGAGTCGTTTTAAAACCTTGGTGACCATACAGACCCCCACTGTTTTTAGATCATTTTGAAATTTGCCTTAGCTTTGTATTTGTAAACCTATGTAATTCACATGTATTGTATTTGTTTTTGTTTTTTTGTTTTCCTGATCTTCCTGATGTATTGTGATTCATTTTCTATACTAGTCCTTACCCGTTGTGAGATATCCCCCCCCCCCCCCCCCCCATTGTGGCCGTGAAGGGTACTGCGCCTGGGTGCGTTTGTAATTGACTAATAAATTAATTAATAATCATTAATGTGTCAAATCGAAAAAAGTTACGTTACGCCCTCCATATTCATATGGTCAATGCCTGTGTGAAAAGTGGGAGTGATTGGTGCAGGCATTAAGGAGTTACGGCAATGTTTCTGACAGACACACACACACACACACACAGACACACAGACATTCGGTTAATTATAGTATGATGATGATATTGTATTTCTCAACGACACTGAAAATGAGTTTAATTACTCAGTGTAATTTCGAGAATAAACAAAACTTGAATGAATGAATGAAAAATCCTGCATCTGGCTTGGCAGAGGCCATATTTGTGAATGTGAAGCAATCTCTGTCCAAGAACGGTCCATTGTCAGTCAGTTTGATTCCTAATGTATTATTATTTTTATGTTTTTTAGTGGCTTTCGCCTTTATTTGATATTTTTTTATGGATGGACAGACAGTAGGCTGACAGTAAATGGGGAGAGAGATGGGGGGGGGGGGGTGACATGCAGTGAAGGCCGTCGGAAGTCGAACCCGCAGCACACTGCCAGACTGGATTACCAGCCAAGGTGCCTGGACCGCTGAGCCACGGCCCAGGCCAGATTCCTAATGGATTATTTAGCGTCTGTTCTTGTCGTCTCGTTTGATTGGCTGGGTCCTGGACGATCACAAATACTGTACCGTATAAAGAATAAGGGGGTTTTCACTGTTCTTGTTCATGGCTCTGAAAATACTAATGGTGTGTGTGTGTGTGTGTGTGTGTGTGTGTGTGTGTGTGTGTGTGTGTGTGTGTGTGTGTGTGTGTGTGTGTGTGTGTGTGTGTGTGTGTGTGTGTGTGTGTGTGTGTGTGTGTGTGTGTGTGTGTGTGTGTGTGTGTGTGTGTGTGCACGTTCACAGATATTGACGAGTGCATGGAGGGTCTCATCCAGTGTCACAACCACTCTCGCTGTGTCAACTTACCTGGTTGGTACCACTGTGAATGTAGAAGTGGTTTCCATGACAATGGCTCCTACCTGCTTGATGGCAGTTCCTGTGTTGGTGAGCATCCTCTTAAAGCCTTACTCTTTGATGTCTTTGATGTTCAACAGATTAGCAGTTATCATCTGACCAGTGGTTTATATTTATTTGGTGTATCCACTTTCGTCCAAAATACTTATACGGTCTGCAGTTGCTTCTATTGCAAACTTACAATGTTTCTCAAAAAGATTTTTTGCAGTGCCAAATTATCCATGCCAACGGTCAATCAACATAACATCAAAAGTGAATCAAAACAGGCAGAGGAATGTTACATTTTATGTAACTCTATGGCCAGTTACTTTGTTTTGAAAGCATTTTTTGAGGACTCGTCGCGACTTTTGGACGAATTCGTCGGCATTTTGAGGACTCGTCGCGGCATAACGGCCCGTTCGTCGTTCATTTGGCAACCGGTTGCACCCCTTTATATGTCGTCGCGGCAGGCGTCGACGAAATACCTTGTCGTCGGGGCTATAGCTACCCGTTTGCGACGCCCGCACGTGCGCGATAATGTAATAGGTTGCCGGTGGTATTGAAAGGGTGTCTTTACCCGTAGAGTGGTTCTTGGGGTCCCAGCTCCGCGGGTATTGGGGCCACCGCATGTGCCTCTCCGACCCGCGTCCTTGGACCCCTGGGGGGGTCCACGTCTCCGCAAAGGAGCGACGCTCCTTTGCGGAGATGCTGCCTTCATTTGTCCTCGAAATATAAGGCTGCACTTTCCCGAAGGTTACTTTTCATTTGATTGCTTCAATTATTTTAATCCAATACCCAGATATTGTATCACATTTTGTCGATTGATATTGATACGTGAGTGGCGCGCGGAGATCTGCAAACTCAGCACTTGCTGTATAATTGAGGCTGACTAACTTTGCAAATAATGTATATATAATATCTGTGGACATGTCTGCGTGACAGACAGACAGACAGAGCAATGAGAAAAAACGTTTGGATTATTTTGTTTTTCATAGTGTTTTAATATATAAAGTGTACCCTGCTTGGCGAGTGTACTTGGTATGCATGTGTGCGCAACTGAACAGATCTACAAGCTAACGGTGAAGCGTTGCTTGGCCTTGCTTGGCGTTGCAAGCGTTGCTTGGTGAGCTTGTAGATCTGTTCTACCAGCAAAGGTCTGACTCAGTGACTGACATAGCCACTTGCCCACTTCAGTTCAAAACAAGGTGGCGCGAGATAGATTGATTCTGCGTTCATGTCTCGAAAAATGTTTGAAGTTATGAACCACGATGTTTTGCGGTGCCATGTAGCCTATATTGTCTGCGTGGTTGTATTAGACTAAAGATAAAGAGTTAAACTATTCGGTTTGGTCAAATTTGATGATGCATAAAGCATAATGCTCATTGTGCGTTTCTCTGTGGACAAAATGTGATACAATATGTGGGTATTGGATTAAAATAATTGAAGCAATCAAATGAAAAGTAACCTTCGGGAAACCTCGCAATGAGATGTGCTGCACAAAATGAGCGGTTGTGAGCTTGTAGATCGGCTGATTGGACATTAATTGCATAGCCTTTGTGATTTCAGTGTTGTCCTTGTCGACTATATCTATTGTGTTGGGGAGTCGCCCAGGGACCCTCAAAGGTCCACTGGGACCCCCCCAGAAGTTAACAGCCTTGCGCTCTGTGCGTAAAATCGTCCTTTTCAGTATGGCTACGCAGCTTCTCCAAAAAAGAAGCGTGCACAAAGGGCCCCCCCCTCGAACCACCCACCCCCCCCCCCCCAGGTCTGGGTGGCAAGAGGAGAGGAGAAGGGCTGACGAGATATAAAGGGCTGCCGTTCTCCTCGACGACCCTGCGGAAGGCGGCGTAAGGCAAAAGGTCGCGACGGGTCGCAAAATACGCGACGAGACTCGACGAGCACCCTTTACCCGCGTAGAGTGTTTAACGTCGCCCTTTTAGCTGAAAAGCTAAAAACAGCGCGACGAAAATAAAAACGCAGACGAATTCGGGGTGCGATGCGAGGTGCACCTTAAACAATAGCGGAGAGAAAGGCATGCTTGGATTGGTCTGATTTATTTAAAACGATAAGCATTGAAGCAACAACTGTTGCAGCCTTCATGAAAGCAGTGACGCACAAATAATTAGGCTTAATAAAACATCCGACCGTAACAAGTCAACTGCCTGACACAGGCATTAACTCTCAAAAAAAAAAATATATAGCCTATAATCCAGAAAATGTAGGAATTTAGCTTCTCTTCCGATTGAAACTCAGATGTGAAAACACCAAAAAAAGCACCAGTCCTGGAGCTCCAGGCGCGCTAATTTGCGCCGCGGTCTACGCCGCTCTCAGACAGAAGTGTGGATGACCGCGGCTCAAATTAGCGCGCCTGGAAGTCCCTCGGAGCCAGGGGCTTTTTCCCCTGTCCCATGCGTGAAATTTCGCCCCACTTGGGCCATCCCGTATGTGATACGTCAATTTCTTGTCACATAGTTGACACTGTACACCACTTGTTCTTTGTTCTCCTTGCATATTCTAAAATGCAACCACACTTTAGATTTCTTTTGTGGCGGCATGACTGCAGGCTGCTGTGTTGACTTCCTTCCTTGTTGTTACCACCACGAGTGAGGGGGAGAGGGGAGGAGGCGTTGCGGTGCTGCGAGGCGCGAGCATGGCATGACCAAATGGGGCCGTCTCGCGGACCAAAAGCGGACGCTTTTTTTAAAATGACTATTCGATTCAAAATTTAAAAATCGATTCCCGTGCGTATCGATTGAACATCGATTAATCGATTTTTTTGGGTCAGCCCTAGTTGCGACGAGTCGTCGGGGTCGCAAAGGGATCTCGTCCCTCCTGCCTATCTTACTGGAATCAGATGCACATTCAAGGAATTGGACTTGGTGGGTTGTAGCTTTCTATGTTCTCACAATCTTACAACTAAGTTAATAAGAAATAGGAGTGAAAGCTTCACCTGTTGACCCTAAAGGACATATACACTGCTTCTTCTACCCCAGGCTGTTAGGTATCTTGTTTGTGACCAAAGTGTTGGGCGGAATGGGCAGATCGTCATGGCTACATACATTACATTTTGACATACCGTGTGTGTAAGTGGACATGGTGGCACTAAAGGAAAGGGCATGGGGTCACCAAAACCAATAGGGTTCCAATAGGGTTCATCTTCAGTAAATTCCACGGCAGATATCTGAGGAGAGTGAATGGTCTTTATTTGTCAAGCACTGTTATGTGTAGACGTATGTGCTCGACGTTTGTAATATTCACCAGCTTGAAGATATATTTTTGGGGTCCTTATTTTATTTTGCTAATTCAACGGTCTGGCCTATAATTAACCCGTAAAGCGCAACTCAAAGCATGCCCGAATAACTGGCAGAAGCCATAATATGGACGTTTTTCTTGCACTGATTTCGGATCTTTCCACAAATCAGGGCAGTGACTAAATTAAAACTGGTCCGGAAATGCTTGCCAGTTGCATCTAATTTAAAACCCAAATAATGCCAAATATAAGGCATTACGATTTCCCCTTTCGGACTCGTGTGTGTGCTTGCGTGCATGCGTGCGTGTGTGTGTCTCTGTGACTCTCGGCCTGTCTGTTTGCCGTGCTGTGACAAACCGACTCCATGTTGGATATGCATGATGCAGGAGGCAGTGCTAGGCACGGTTACACATCTAAGTGCGTGCTTAATTATTAACCACTCCATCCTCCGCTCCACTGTGTCACGGGAGAGGCTGAATGACAGGCTGACTGTGTGACAATATAGCAGCACAAGTAGTTGAATAATAAAATCAGATTTTAAACAGACAACATGCATGGACGCTTTTTTTCCCGTTCCGCAGAGTGTTTGATAAAAAACGATGAAATCTTTCTAGTCTTTTCACGATTTTTCAAAAATAGCAGACCTACAAGCTCGTAGTGCGCCACTCGGAGGCGCGCTATGAGTAGATACCTTGCGCGCTACCTTGTAGATCTGCTATTTTTCAATAGCTAAATTACAACATAATGTTTTTTTTTTATCCCACAATTTTGTAACCCAGTTTTCTTTTCACCCAGTGCCAATTATCTAATGTAATCCTGGGCGCTACACTTTCTCTGCCAACCTGGGGGGGGGCAGCGGACTGACCTCATGCCTCCTTCTATGCATGAGGAGTCCAAGCTGCTTCTTTTCACCTGACAGGGGGGAATTTCCCCGTCCGGACGTAGCGCGTGGAAGGGACACGTTATTCCAACCAGTTCCTTTCCCCTCCATCAGGCGCCCCGGCTGGCCAGGGGGAGGTAGTTTTAGAGACCAGGATTACTGCATGGTTTTGTGAGGGTATCTACCCAACATAATGTTTAAAACACCAAAAGGGGTTCCCGCTCAAAATGGGTAAAAATAAAATATATTTTTTATGATAATTTGCATATTGCTGCATGATAGTATTCAATTTATACCTCTGTGAGCGTGTGTAGATCTCAATATTCCTCCATCTGTACATTTTATTTTTCACCTGCAATGTAATGACTTAGGCTGTGTTTTTGCACATGTTGCATTTGGGGTCTTATTCACGAGTGAGGGGAGGACGGAGAAGGAGATCAGCCGGAAAATCGGAGCGGCAGGCAGTAGCTGTACCGCACTGTTGTGACGAAAAGAGAGTTGAGCCAGAAGGCAAAGCTCTCTGTCTACCGAGCAATCTTCGTTCCTACTCTCACCTATGGTCATGAAGTGTGGGTCATGACCGAAAGAATAAGGTCGCGAATACAAGCGGCCGAAATGAGTTTTCTTCCGACGGGTGGCTGGCATCTCCCTTAGAGATAGGGTGAGAAGTTCAGTCACGCGGGAGAGAGACTCGGAGTAGAGTCGCTGCTCCTTCGCCTGGAAAGGAGCCAGCTTCGGTGGTTCAGGCGCATCTGGTTAGGATGCCTCTCGGGCGTCTCCCTAGGGAGGTCCTCAAGGCACGTCCCACTGGGAGGACACCCCCGGGGGGCAGACCAAGCCGCAGATGGACGGATTACATGGACTCACTAATGTTACTCTGGAGAGGAATGTCTGGAGCTTTCTGGTGGAGCTGTTGCCCCTGCGACCCGACACAATGGATGGATGGATGGGTGTTGCATTTGGACACAGCACACTGTACACACAAGCCAGTCATTTATAGCATTGTGGAGTTATGGCTAATCAAACAAAGATGGTGGGGTTTTATAGAAATACTATAGAATTGATTTAAGGTATGTGATGCAAGTTGTGTCCTGGGGAGCACTATGATTCTTCCTTTCTTCTCGCGCTCAAAGCGTTTGGCAAGCCCTGTTCTAGAGAAAGGATGAGCGAGTGGGGCAAATACCCTCTGAGAGACGAGAGATACATTAAGAAGAAAAGGGTTACTTGAGTGGAAAAGTATAGAGAGTTGTTGGCAGAGACGGCCTCAGATTTGCTTAAAGTACTAGGCGATAATATCTTCCTCCAGGGGAGAGGGTATATTTTTCAAATTATAAAAGAAATTGCCCCAAAACCAATTGGAAAATATATATTGGACATCAGAAAAAGAGAGAGATAAGAGATGAGGAGGTAATTGCTGAGTAAAAAAATTGAAAAATGCTATACTAGAAACAATAAGAAACTCCTTGCACCGAAATTACATATCCTGCATAACAAATCCCGCAATAATCATTAATATCAGCTATCTTGCATATTAAATACCTCCAACCATTGCAATTCTTTCAGATCTCACAGCCAAATCACAATCGCAAACATACAGCCATCAGTCACAGTTCTAATTAGAAATTAAGAGATTTGTTTGTGGCCTTTGATCATGAGCTTTGAACAAAGACACCAGCAGCATGAAATAATTATGATTTCCACGACACGATTAGTGACGCCACTTATGAGTCTCATTTGCATGTTGTTAAAAGACGCCACTAATGACACTGCTTCTGATTAATACGTGGCGTAATTGTAGGATAATGCATTTTCGTTTTTCGCGCGTATTTGTGTGTATCTTTGTGTCTGTGTCGGTCTTCATCTGTGTGCGTGTGCCTTTGTGTGCACGTACGTGTGTACGCTTCTCACCAGCCAGCTAACATTATGTTGCTGTAACAGTGGATCCTGCAAACCTACTCCCACTGTGCAATAGACTCTGAGCCAAAGGGGGAATAAGTACAAATGTCAATACAACAGGATCCTCTCTCTCTCTCTCTCTCTCTCTCTCTCTCTCTCTCTCTCTCCCTCCCTCTCTGTTCCACAAAAACAGTCTGTCAACCAAAAAAAATGAACGTTTTGCATGTGAGAAGGTGGAGGCAGCTTAAAGTCTATCTCTCTCTCTCTCTCTCTCTCTCTCTCTCTCTCTCTCTCTCTCTCTCTCTCTCTCTCTCTCTCTCTCTCTCTGTGAATAGGTTGAGGCAAGTGAAAGTACGATATGTGAAACGGCAGTCGTTTAACTGTGCCTGCCTGATAGATTCCCCAAGAAGTCTATGCACAGCAGTGTGAGGGAAGGCGAGAGAAAGAAGGGTGAGAAAGACAAGGGACGTTTAGTTGAGTGTAAAGTAGCTATATATAGTATTTGGCACTTGTACTCGAGAGCACAGGTGGGATTGCTCCGTCAGTGCTGATAACCACTCAGTATACCGATGCCAGGGGCTTATAATAATATGGATAATTTTCTCATTCTTTCAACTGCTGAAACACCTGACGATAAGACTGAAGGTCCCTTTCTGAAGGGGCTGTACACTATGCTCAGAAGCAGAGCTGCCAATAGACGGCACACACTTGGCCAAAGAACTCTTTAATATCCAGAGTATCTTTTTCATTGGATCCTTTGGAGGCCTTCTGTATTCTAAAGGTAAATTGGCTTCTACAGTACCAGATACAGTACTGTATACAGTATACAGAGTGTATACAGAGTGTATCTGGTGCTGTGTCTTACTCCCAGCACAAAGTGGGGTGAAGCAACATTGCAAGTTTACCAATTATCATGTTCATGCCCGCAGTGGCCACAATGACCTCTTTTCCACCAGTTGGTTCCCAATGGGAACCGGTTCAGTTCTTTTTGGTTTTTAGTCCATGAGCCAGAGCTCCAAAATGGGTGGGCAAACTATACCCTATATTAAATTGTTTATAGGATCAATACAAGTAAATTAATACATGATAACCCTTCCACAGTAGTACCTTTTTCATATTTTTGATTATTTTGCATATTTTCCTACATAATGCCTCATTTGCATATTAAAAAATGTAAAATTTGTAATATAATAAATCATTGCCTTCATGTAAGTACTCAATTGGGGAAGTTTCATGGTGATAACAATCTAATATAGGTATGGTTTTCCCTACTCAATTAATAATTAACGTTCCAATTTTGGAGCTCTGGCTCATGGACTAAAAACCAAAAAGAACTGAACCGGTTCACATTGGGAACCAACTGGTGGAAAAGGGGCCAATGTGTAGGTAGTAGGTACCAAATCTACCCATATACTGTACAGTATGCAACTATACTGTACCGTAATGGTCTTAAAAAATGTGTGGACAGGCAAATTGTTGCTATCTCGAGGGAGTGATAAAAGCCAGAAAGGGATTGTGCCACAGAGACCTCATCTGAAGTCTGGTGTAGTCTCCCAGCACAGTATCTCGCCACTATTTAACCCATCTGCTGCCACCTGGTGGACACAGACTCGCAGACTGCCCAGCCGCTTGTAGTGTAACACACGCTGGTTTCACATCCTGTTTGGGGCGGCCATCTTAGATGCTTAATAAATAGCGTCAATGCTAGCGAGCTAAAATGAAGCCCTAGAAAGCGCCAATGTTCCCATCTAGATCATGGGATAATCAGCAAAGACCTCCGAACATCGCGCATTTTATCCAAACCATGGAGAGTTCTGTAGATTTCGAGTTATTCTGCTTTTTAGTCAGCCTGTATAAAGGGAGGTGGACGGCAGCGCGGTTGCGCAATCCGATCTAGGATCGCTAAAGAAGGAAAGGCCGAGCCAAAAAAAAGAAAAGAAATCAGCGATCCTGATATCAATAATAAAGCTTATCAGACGGAACGTTACGCCAGAAGCAGTTGCCGGTTGGATTCCAACCGGCGGAACCTTCCTTCAGAAGCAGTTAATTTGTTAAAGAGCACATTAGATAGTAGATGGATTGACCTACATAGTCCAGTTCACAATGTGTGAACTGAATTGAACACATAACTCATATTCCTTATGGTAGATGACATTGCTGAGAGACTTGGCATTGAGGTTCGGAAATAATTAATGGTCTGGGCCAGATTTTCCATAGTCTATTGTTGCATTGGATGGGGGCCCTGGTATAGCACCAGCCAATTTCACATGCTGGGAGGCCAAAAATCACAGATGTGAAATATGTAAAGAGCTCAGAAACGGCAGATAAACCATTAAGCACTGTTTTCATTATATTTCATTATTCATATTAATATGATTATGACTAATAAGACATAAGAAAACAGAAAAGTAGTCGATGCCTTGAACAGAGATAAGACAGAGGGAGGGAGAGAGAGAGAGCAAAGAGATGCCGCTTATTTCACTAAGCAGCAGTTCAAAGACTTTTTCACTATATGTAAAACATGTATGAACCCACATTCTAATGGCTTCATCTGTCTCTGTTTAATGTACAGCAACAGGCCATTAGTATCCATGTCGGGGCTCAGATGTAGCCTACAGAGCACGCATGCGTCCCTGGCATGCTTTAACCCATTTAGTCCTGACGTCGAAACATTTTAAATGTCTTTTTAAAATGCCTTTTTTTCTGAAAAACCTAATGTTTCTATATCAGTGGTGCATGCTCAATATTTCATGTCAAGGACCCCGAAGATTATATGTAATATGCCGCCGACCCCCATCTGAAAATATGTTGTTCCAGGGGACCTCTCCAGAAGCAAAGATTTGAGTTAAAAACTGAAACTCTGAAAGAATATTCAAAAGATTTGAGGCACGTTTTCACGATTAAAAAAAAATAGCAGACCTACAAGTTCGTAGTGCGGCACTCGGTGCCGCGCTATGAGCTTGTAGATCTGCTATTTTTCCAATAGCTTAAGCATAACATAATGCTTAAAACACGTCCTATCAAATCCAACCCTTCACTGCGTTGTCTACAGGGGTTGTTGTAACTATACATTTTAACAGCGATACGATACATGGTTGACGATACATGGACGATGTTGGTTCATTATGGCGACACGATACGATTCAATGATTTGAAATCGATACAGTAACTATTTAAGTATTTAATACATTGACATTATTTTAAATGAAGTAATTAAACCCCTCTTGTTCTTTTTTCTACAAAAAAATGATAAATACCACGCACAATAATTTAATTCATAATTGCATAGCAAAAAGATTCGATACCGATTATTTCCATTGCAAAACGATACATAGTCAATGTTGCTGTTTTCATTTCGATATACTTCGATTCTTGAAATTAAAATCGATTTTTCGATGTCGTTACACCCCTAGTTGCCTATAGACGTCCAATTTCAGTGGTTTGCGATGGATCACGCTCCTCGCCAACGTATGAATGGTTCTAGGTTGCTAGACCGGAAATGAAAACTCTGTCTCTATCCGCCTCTGTAAATAGATTTACAAAATACATTCAAGGTGACGTCCATTTAAAACGTATTCAGCATGCTAAAATATGTATCTGAAAACATTGTGGGTTATAAATATGCCACGTAGTAGCAAACAAACATGCTTAACTAGTAGTGGCCGTCTCTCTGACTCTCTCACTAAAACAAACAGAATCTCAATCACTGCACCCGTGTGCAGCAGAGCTGCTAACGTCCCATAGCCTGAAGGGATGGGGCGCTCTGATTGGTTCAGAAATGTACAGGCTTCCAATTCAGACTGAAACGTTAAGACCAACCTGCAATGATGGGTGCACAATACAGTATGGGTGCAAGTTGTGGTACTTGTAAAACATTGTCTCTGGGTGTTAAAATGACAAATGTTCAGTATGATTTTTCTATGATTTAAACACAGATTTTGCTGTTCATAATGTGGCATTAGCAAGGTAGAATTAGAACGTACACTCGTACAGTATCTCATAGGTATACATCATTGGTGAGATGGTGAATATTCTACATATTCAGTGTTGAACATCACTGAATATGTAGAATATTCAGTGATGACACGTTGGGCGAGGCGGTGCTGGGACAGATTTGGTTGGGCTTGCTTTATCTTCAGCGCCTCAGTTGCCATGGCACTATGATGCCGTCTTGCAACTCCGACAACAATTGTGATGGCCCCAGTTTGAAGGTGTCATTGATAGTGAGGCGTACTGTGCAACTCCCTCTCCAGATATCAGTTGTTGTTGTTGGGGTATTTGCCACTGTACATTTTGCTAACAGAACATTGTATTGATATTGTTGTCATGGACGCATAGTGCCACTTTGTTGCCCCAATCCTCAACTACAGCTTTCAGGACATTAGCTATACCGGTATATTTTCTGCTGTATTCCTCCAAGGCATTGAGCATGTCTGCAGGATGCCAAATTTTACAGCCCAGTCTTCAAAATAGTGAGCAGTTATTGTCGTTAATGAGTCAGTGGTAATAGCAACTTTGTAGGCTGTGGACAGAATCTTGGACAGAAGCGGGAGGTGGAGATTTCAGTGACTTTCTCCCCAACGACTATCACACTGTCATGGTGATGTGTCATGGATGGTGACGTCGCCCGAGGCAGTCGTCCCACTTGGCCTTGGGTGTTTTGCTTTAAGGTGATTTAACATTACAGACGTCAATGGGATTTACAACCCATATTTTTCGCACTGCTGTGTTTTTTCCATCTACTGTAGATTGACAAAATCATCCCACGCCGACTCCATATAGTAGCCATCGTAGCCATCCCACTCCTATACGTGACTTTAGCATGCATATATTTGTGTACCCCCAACAATTTAATTTTGAACATTTTTAATTGGCTATTTTTGAAGGATGGCCATTCAAAAAAGCATTCACCCGTAGTTCAAAAGTCATTGAGTTGGCATAATTTGTCACATCACTATGTATGTGGCATTGCATTATGTCATTTTTGTCTTGCATGGTCTTGCATTGTTTCCTTGTGCTGCATATCATTCCATTGCTTTTTTTGTACTTCCGTGTTGCATTGTGTGATGTCACGTGAGATTGTGTTTTGCGTTGCGTTGTGTTTTGTTGTCTTCAATGTCTTCCATTGCCTTTTGTCGCATTGCATTGTGTTGTTTATTGCTGTGCAGAGGCCCGGAACAGCAGGCCCCTTTGCTTTATTGGCCTGTCGAAGAACCGGCGTTGCTGAATCTCCTGCATGCATTTATTATTATCCCTGGTGCCTTGGGGAGAGACAGGTGGCTTTAATAAACAGTAATAAGCTGTAATCACCCATGCACTCAAGGATCACCGTAGGTGTACTCACCAACATTTGCATTTGTTCGGATGTGTACTATAGCCTCTTTGTTGCGAACGCAATGAGCACTAACTATGAGACCCTGCAGATCATGTCTGTCTGTGTGTGTGTGTGTGTGTGTGTGTGTGTGTGTGTGTGTGTGTGTGTGTGTGTGTGTGTGTGTGTGTGTGTGTGTGTGTGTGTCTGTCCCGCTGTTACACCACCCGCCCGCCACCAGAGGGCGCAGCTGTATTACACAAAACACACGCACGCAAGCACTCACACACACACACACACACACACACACACACACAACTTAACTTAAAATGAAAAAGAAAAAACTTAACTTAAAAAAACCTTTAAAAACACTTAACTTCAAAAAACGTAACTTCAAAATAAAATCTTAAAAAAACAAAAAAACTTAGCTTTAAAAAAAATCTTTAAAAACACTTAACTTCAAAAAACTTAACTTCAAAAATTATCTTAAAAAAACACAAAAAGATAACTTTAAAAAGAAAACCTTAAAGTATGTAATTTATTGTCTCCACCAGGCCGAAGGCATGTGGGGAGAGTATGTTTTGCACTCCGTCCGTCCGCGTGTCCGTCCGTGTGTCCGTCCGTCCGTGTGTCCGTCCGTCCGTGTGTCCGTGAACAGCTAATCTCGGCCACCGTTAACCCGGTCGATGCCATATTTTGCACACACACTCCCTGGATGCCAACCATGAACCTCTGCCCCAAACTTTCCAGAACGGCCTGTTATAGCGCCACCAGGAGGCCGCTTTGTGCAAAACAAGTTTTTGCACAGTACACCTACAGATTTTGTCCAAACATCACGCAAATTGGTACACAGTCTCTCTAGAGCCATTCAACCAAACCGGTCTTTCAGATTTCTCAGACTCCATCCTGATTGGTTAAGATTGGCTTCCAAAGTTCACAGGAGTGCTCAGTTTCAAACAAAATGCTGCAAATCATGAACACATCGCGTGATTTCCGTCAAATTGTGCACCCACATTCCCACTAGGCCCAGGAAAAAATGCCACATGAACAATTTCAACTCAGCCTCAAGGTGGCGCTATAACTGGCCGAAAAGTGTTTTTACCTCTAACTGCACGGATCTGTGGATAACCTGGTGGAGACCTGTGCCCAGAAGGGCACCTTTTCTAGTTTAAAGTGTATCACTGGGGGCGCTGCGGGCGTGTTCCTTTGTCATAAAAAAATGGGTTGCAAAATCATGGATAAAAATTGTGTGTGTGTGTGTGTGTGTGTGTGTGTGTGTGTGTGTGTGTGTGTGTGTGTGTGTGTGTGTGTGTGTGTGTGTGTGTGTGTGTGTGTGTGTGTGTGTGTGTGTGTGTGTGTGTGTGTGTGTGTGTGTGTGTGTGTGTGTGTGTGTGTGACCTTTCCATATGGCTTGCCTGGATGAATGCAATTGCAGTACACTTTAAATAGACAGAAAGCACAGAGCTCTCTGATGCCTTCTAATTACCAACATCTGTCTTCAGAAGAAGCTGTTTGTTCTGTGTGTGTGCGCGCGCATGTACACACGTATGTCGTACGCACGCACGTGCCCACGCACACTGTATCTGTCTACATGGGTGTACACTTATTTATGTTTTTGCATGTTCACAGTCGTGCCCGCATGTTCACAGGTGATTGCGTACAATGCGTGTGGGTTTTGAAGGTTTTCAGGGGCCTTTGTGTTTGCCAACCGACCTGCCTTTCATGCTCTTTCACACGACGCTTGTCACAACCAGCACCTCGTCTGCCAGCAGCAGAAGCAGTTTTGTGGCTGAATGGGTTGAAGGCACGTCGGCATGAGAAGCAAAATTAATCCTTCGCCAGTGGAGGTGTGTCTGTCTCTCTGACAGGGGATTTCATTTTTCTTTTATGCAAATACCCCGTCACAGTCAATCCTAAGCATTGTGCGTGCACACACACACACACACACACACACACACACACACACACACACACACACACACACACACACACACACCAGCAGGCAGAACTTGATACGGCAACCAATTAGTCTGGTTTTCAGTACTGTACCAGTTCATTGTACTTGCAACTGCTGTTGCCACGAGTCTTGCACCCCTCCCTCTCAGACTCTCTTTTTCCTCTCCTAGATAGCACTCATCATTCACTCATTCAAAATGCAATTAAAAGTTAGGATGGGGGGGGGGAGGCACATTTTCACAAATTGCTTTTTTTGTCGACTTTTATAGTTGCCTTGTCTGTGCGACACTAACTGTCATTTCCTTCCACTGCCTCACAGGCAGGCATAAGGTGCAGGTAGGCAGCATAGCGGGTATAGTGGCATATAGCACGCTGTGTTTGTTTGTTTGTCTTGTGTTTATTTTCACTCTGAGAGAGACTCCACTTAGTGAGATTGAACCAGAGGCTAAGGGATTGGAAAAGCTCTCCTTTACAGCCTAGGGAACCTAAACTGTTTCTTATAGTGTTTGGAACAAAGAAAGGTTGAACACAAGTCCACAAAGTACTCCACAAACATCAGTTAATTCACCAAATTCACACAGCGGCTAACGTTTTTTTGTATTGATCTTTCTAGTAATCCTTGCCGAGCCATGAGGCCCATAGGACAGGAGCCTATCTCCTGTTTCTGTAGCATGAGGCAGCTTGATGTACAAGTACACCCCCTGGACATGACGCTAGTATGTCGCAGGGACTGACCCCCAATCCAACCGTTGATGTACAGTGCCAAGCAGGGCACTGGGTCTGAGTCTTTGGTATGATTCGGCATGTTTTCGAATCCCCAACCTCCTAGTCGCAGGGCGAACACTGCCACTGAGCTATTTATTAGGGATGCACCGAAAGGGAAATTCTTGGCCGAAACCACATACCGAATATAGGAAACAGTTGGCCGAAAACCGAATATGATTAATATCATATATCTTTTTTCCTACCATTACTGTCATGGCCGTACCTTAAAGCTACCTGATTTATGGCAAAAGAAATGGTTATGGCAAAACTTAATTAAATAATAATCACTATTATGGGTCCATAAAACATTTATTCAGCTCTTTTGAATGCATTAACACTAGCATGTCTGAACTACTCTGACGGCTAACGGTCAAGATGACCGTGTTTTTCGTGCAATTCCATTGGCCACTCTCCCCCTGCATCTCTTCTAATGCTCTTCACACCTCTCCCCCCGCCGTGGGGGGTTGACGACTTGCCATTGTCTTCTAAATGTCACATTCCAACTCATTCAAGGCAGCAGCTTCAACTCGTCAGGACAACTCAAGTTATTTTTTACTTTGAATTTCAGTTTACCAAACTATAATTATAGTGACGGTGTGAGCGCTATATTGAATACCCTTGCACAGCAAAGACAGTTCGACTTTGTATTGAGCCAATAAAATAGGCTACATTATTGTAACAGCCAGAGCCAGGCACATTGCTCAGTCAGACGAAATACGACATTAGAGTTATATATTGTAATTTTTATATAGAGGGGGAAACATTATAGGCTACACGTGTGTTATCGATAATTAATATATTATATATATATATATATATATATATAATATAATATATATTTGATTGATTGTGCAAAAAAAAAAGGAAAGCTGTGCGTGCGTGCAAATCAGTTCCACTGGTCGCTTGCAGAAAAGTGTACAGACAAAGGACGGACAGAACTAACTGTTATCTTTTGACTGATAAAACATTTAAACGTTCGTTTCGGCGAACAGGTTGCCTTCTGCAGGATATATTGAAAACAGCCTGAATTTTTCTTTTTAAACATGATCCGGATTAGAACGAGCTGGCGATATCTATATGCCAGAATAGGCTGTGGAACAATCCACATCAGCAGGCTATAATGCCGGTTTTAGCGTGCCCTCCGAAAAATAAAGTCAGACATTTAATTATTTCTGCAAACCGCATATAACAAATAGCATATAACCTCTAAAACAACATTTGGTCTAATATTGTTTTAGAGGTTATATTTATATGCGGTTTGCAGAAATAACAATGTCTGTTTATTTCCCCCGAAAAGGTTTGGGAGCGGATAAAACACTGTCCGACTTTGTTTTACCTTTGGGTCGCTTGCAGAAAGAACTGTTCTTTTGACTGACAACACATTTAGATGTTCGGTAGGTCTATCTGGTTGGAATGATTTCAAACACTTTTTATTTGGATTCGCATCGGCAAGCATTCTCGCTCCATGGAAAGGAAATGTCTGTCTAGTCTAACCGAGCATTCACATCCTGACCCTCATCATGGATAATAATCATTGTATTCCTATTTAGTCCAGGCAAAATAGCATTTCCAGACAGACTAATTAAAAGAGATTTTTTTTCACCATAGATCATCTCTATGAGGTGTCTAGAACAACATACTAAAAGTCCTAAGAAATCCTAGATGCGGAAATATGTTTAATTCTCATCAATTCAAGATGTGTGCTAATACCTCGAGAAAACTAAACACCCTAATGGGCTTTTTTTTTTCTTTTGTCCTATCACAATGAATCTTTCCACAATGAATCTTAACATGAAAACTAAACTTTTTTGTATTACAAGTTTCTCTGAAACTTAATTTGAATATGCAAATTAGCTTAATATATATTGAATATGCCCACATTTGCATATCACGAAAATTACTTTTCCCCAAAATGTATAATATTTACATTGTTGTTTGTTAATGATATCAAACACACTGATCAGACTTTCATGAACCATTTCATCGAAATATTGTGACTTCATAGAATAAAAAAAACACCATTCATATGTATGACAAATGCATAAATCCGTCAAATCTTCCTCCAACCATCCTACTGCTAATGGTTGATGGCAATGCTGCTTTTGGACTGGCCTCTAACCTGAAACCTGCCGGGCTTGGTTGTACCTACCGGGGGCATAACCCCCACCAGCAGTGTCTCAGTCCATTCCAGTCTTCTTGTTCCTGTACTCTGCAGACACGCCTGAAGCTGTTGCAGGCCATCTCCCACCACCAGGTAGACTCCATCACACATCTCCCACCTCCAGGTAGACTCCATCACACAGCTCTGTCTCCTCCAGGTAGACTCCATCACACATCTCCCACCTCCAGGTAGACTCCATCACACAGCTCTGTCTCCTCCAGGTAGACTCCATCACACAGCTCTGTCTCCTCCAGGTAGACTCCATCACACATCTCCCACCTCCAGGTAGACTCCATCACACAGCTCTGTCTCCTCCAGGTAGACTCCATCACACAGCTCTGTCTCCTCCAGGTAGACTCCATCACACATCTCCCACCTCCAGGTAGACTCCATCACACAGCTGTCTCCTCCAGGTAGACTCCATCACACATCTCCCACCTCCAGGTAGACTCCATCACACAGCTCTGTCTCCTCCAGGTAGACTCCATCACACAGCTCTGTCTCCTCCAGGTAGACTCCATCACACAGCTCTGTCTCCTCCAGGTAGACTCCATCACACAGCTCTGTCTCCTCCAGGTAGACTCCATCACACAGCTCTGTCACCTCCAGGTAGACTCCATCACACAGCTCTCCCACCTCCAGGTAGACTCCATCACACAGCTCTGTCACCTCCAGGTAGACTCCATCACACAGCTCTGTCACCTCCAGGTAGACTCCATCACACAGCTCTGTCACCTCTAGGTAGACTCCATCACACAGCTCTGTCACCTCCAGGTAGACTCCATCACACAGCTCTGTCACCTCCAGGTAGACTCCATCACACAGCTCTGTCTCCTCCAGGTAGACTCCATCACACAGCTCTGTCTCCTCCAGGTAGACCCCATCACACAGCTCTCCCACCTCCAGGTAGACTCCATCACACAGCTCTGTCTCCTCCAGGTAGACTCCATCACACAGCTGTCTCCTCCAGGTAGATTCCATCACACAGCTCTGTCTCCTCCAGGTAGACTCCATCACACATCTCCCACCTCCAGGTAGACTCCATCACACAGCTCTGTCTCCTCCAGGTAGACTCCATCACACAGCTCTGTCTCCTCCAGGTAGACTCCATCACACATCTCCCACCTCCAGGTAGACTCCATCACACAGCTGTCTCCTCCATGTAGACTCCATCACACATCTCCCACCTCCAGGTAGACTACATCACACAGCTCTGTCACCTCCAGGTAGACTCCATCACACAGCTCTGTCACCTCCAGGTAGACTCCATCACACAGCTCTGTCACCTCCAGGTAGACTCCATCACACAGCTCTGTCACCTCCAGGTAGACTCCATCACACAGCTCTGTCACCTCCAGGTAGACTCCATCACACAGCTCTGTCTCCTCCAGGTAGACTCCATCACACAGCTCTCCCACCTCCAGGTAGACTCCATCACACAGCTCTGTCTCCTCCAGGTAGACTCCATCACACAGCTCTGTCACCTCCAGGTAGACTCCATCACACAGCTCTCCCACCTCCAGGTAGACTCCATCACACAGCTCTGTCTCCTCCAGGTAGACTCCATCACACAGCTCTGTCACCTCCAGGTAGACTCCATCACACAGCTCTGTCACCTCCAGGTAGACTCCATCACACAGCTCTGTCACCTCCAGGTAGACTCCATCACACAGCTCTGTCTCCTCCAGGTAGACTCCATCACACAGCTCTGTCTCCTCCAGGTAGACCCCATCACACAGCTCTCCCACCTCCAGGTAGACTCCATCACACAGCTCTGTCTCCTCCAGGTAGACTCCATCACACAGCTCTGTCTCCTCCAGGTAGACTCCATCACACAGCTCTGTCTCCTCCAGGTAGACTCCATCACACAGCTCTGTCACCTCCAGGTAGACTCCATCACACAGCTCTGTCACCTCCAGGTAGACTCCATCACACAGCTCTGTCACCTCCAGGTAGACTCCATCACACAGCTCTGTCACCTCCAGGTAGACTCCATCACACAGCTCTGTCTCCTCCAGGTAGACTCCATCACACAGCTCTCCCACCTCCAGGTAGACTCCATCACACAGCTCTGTCTCCTCCAGGTAGACTCCATCACACAGCTCTGTCACCTCCAGGTAGACTCCATCACACAGCTCTCCCACCTCCAGGTAGACTCCATCACACAGCTCTGTCTCCTCCAGGTAGACTCCATCACACAGCTCTGTCACCTCCAGGTAGACTCCATCACACAGCTCTCCCACCTCCAGGTAGACTCCATCACACAGCTCTGTCACCTCCAGGTAGACTCCATCACACAGCTCTGTCTCCTCCAGGTAGACTCCATCACACAGCTCTGTCACCTCCAGGTAGACTCCATCACACAGCTCTGTCTCCTCCAGGTAGACTCCATCACACAGCTCTGTCACCTCCAGGTAGACTCCATCACACAGCTCTGTCACCTCCAGGTAGACTCCATCACACAGCTCTGTCACCTCCAGGTAGACTCCATCACACAGCTCTGTCACCTCCAGGTAGACTCCATCACACAGCTCTGTCTCACACAGCTCTGTCTCCTCCAGGTAGACTCCATCACACAGCTCTGTCTCCTCCAGGTAGACTCCATCACACAGCTCTGTCACCTCCAGGTAGACTCCATCACACAGCTCTGTCGCTACAATTATGTTGTGTGTTTCCTACTCCTTAAAGGTTTCACATGTGACATTAATTCATTTATTTTTAATGTCACAATGACACAATCCCTTTAATGTTTTGCAAATTCATCCATCCATTCATCTTCATCCTCTCATCCGAAGTCGGGTTGCAGAGAGTTCCAGACTTCTCTTTCCTGGGCCACGTTAGCAGGGGAACCTCCCCTGTTGTTGCTACCTTGTCGTGGTGGTGAGGCTTGTGTGCCTCTGTGACCCTGAGGACTATACCGGTGGGGGTTATGCCCCCGGTAGGTACAACCAAGCCCGGCAGGTTTCAGGTTAGAGGCCAGTCCAAAAGCAGCATTGCCATCAACCATTAGCAGTAGGATGGTTGGAGGAAGATTTGACGGATTTATGCATTTGTCATACATATGAATGGTGTTTTTGATGTTATTCTATGAAGTCACAATATTTAGATGAAATGGTTCATGAAATACTGATCAGTGTGTTTGATATCATTAACAAACAACAATGTAAATATTATACATTTTGGGGAAAAGTAATTTTCGTGATATGCAAATGTGGGCATATTCAATATATATTAAGCTAATTTGCATATTCAAATTAAGTTTCAGAGAAACTTGTAATACAAAAAAGTTTAGTTTTCATGTTAAGATTCATTGTGGAAAGTTTCATTGTGATAGGACAAAAGAAAAAAAAAAGCCTATTAGTGTGTTTAGTTTTCTCGAGGTATTAGCACACATCTTGAATTGATGAGAATTAAACATATTTCCGCATCTAGGATTTCTTAGGACTTTTAGTATGTTATTCTAGACACCTCATAGAAATGATACCTGTTGAAAAAAAATCTCTTTTAATTAGTCTGACTTTTGGGTCTAAAATGGGCTAGATTGCCTGGCCTAATTCCTATTATCTTATCAACATAGTAAACTAATTCCAAGTTAACCAGCCAAACGTATATGATTTAATTAGAAATGGAATGCAGGCTTGGCAGTTGAAATGCAAATTAGCTTGAATAATGCCGTCTCCAGCTGTCGGGAGGTATGAAACTTCAATGCTTGCGGGGGAGAAGGGTTGACGGCGGTCAGTTTGAACATCATATTTACAAAACGTTTCAGATGGAGAAAAAAAACAGAGATGATTTCAATCGAATAGTTAGAAAAAGTCATGCAAGGGAACTTTCTCAAGTCTTCATGGGCAAAGAAAATCCACTTCAAAATCGGTCAGAAAGACATCTCCAACGTGCTAGTGTTAACTGCATACACTATTCGGTGATATATGTTCTGCCTATTCGGGCCGAAATAGGCAGAAAATGCATTTTTAGCCATTTTCTGCCGGGCCATTTTCTGCCGAATATTTTCTGCAGCCAAATATTCGCTGCATCACTATACTATTTATGGAAACAACCTAAACGATGGGAGAAAAAAAAACTAATTTCACCCACTGTTTTACACCTGCAAACCTGTGAGGTGACGATAAAGATTCTGAAACATTGAGAGCTTGTCGATGTGCTATTTGCAATTGTGAGCTTGTAATCTACAAGCTGGTGGCGGTTATCTTTGTGACTATTAGGGCTTTATCTCAATATCATAGAATGTGGTCTAAAAAAAAATTCAGCACGTTTGACCAACTAGGCTCAACACGGCCAATGCGTGTCTGTGGAAGACTACTTTGTTCTACTTTGACTTATGATCCGAATGTCAACACAATATGCTGCTCCAGATGCACGTCAAGACAATACAGTTCCAAATATGCAACATATAAACTATAGTTTTCCACTAAATAATGCTCATTTCCTATCACATGGTTGATTGCTATTCAGGTAAATAGCTTTGGTAACACACGCCACACTCTTGGTGAAAAAGTCTCAGCAACTGCACTGCCTCTAAACGGCTGAAAAAATGCAGCATGAGCCCCTCCATCTACAACAACAGCACCATCAACAGCATCCTGGTGAGCTGCATCAACACCTGCTATGGGAACGGCACCACCCTCAGCCACAGATGTCTCAGCACATTGTCGGGGGGCGAGCGTCCCTCCATCCAGGACATATCATGCCAGGCGTAAGGCTAAGTGGATCATCAAAGACGCTCGACACCCACGCAGCCACAATTCCCTTCACGCTGCTGCCATCAGACGGGCCATACTGCTGTGACCTTTTCCGCCGCCAGGCAGTCAGGCACTGAGGCTGAGCCTTTCCGGCATGTCAGTCTTGGCAACACAGGCCGTTTTTTTTTGTATATATGATTCTGAATACACTCCATTGCCGTTACTGGCACTATCACTAGTATGTACTGTATATTACTCTGGATATACTCTATTCCTATCATATGTATTTTGATATCTGCTGTTAAGAAAACTCAGTTTCTCTTGAGATTAACTTTGCTGTACATAGTTAAGGTTCTTTGAGGAGAAAGTAATTGGAGCTTGTAAAACACAGCTTTGAGAGATAACGTCCCCAGCACTGCGTATGTGCCAGATGTAGTGTTGTAGTCGAGACCACCTAAAGAACTACACTACCCAGATGCCAGTAGGTGTTTCAAATGTTTTCTGCAAGCCATGGCAGTGTTGTTTTCGTCGACTAAAACTAAGACGAAAAATGTTCGTCTACCTTTTTCCACTGATGAAAACTAAATGGAAACTAAATGAAAACTAAGCTATGACGACTAAAATTATAAAGACTAAATATACTGACAATTTCGTCAACAAACAAAACTAGACTAACTATAATGTTAGGAAGGGACTAGTGGAAAAGAGATCCAGTATAAGTCATTTTACACTTGGTTGCATGCTGAAAATAGACGATCTACAACGTGTCATTACGACGGCATCAAGGCCCACCAAAATACATTTTAGTCGACTAAATCAACTGTAGATTTAGTCGACTAAATGAAAACTAAAAATGTCAATAAAATGTATTTTTTTATATTTTGACCATTACTACTAGGGTTGTCCCAATCCGATCACGTGATCGGGTGCAAAAAAAGTGATCGGGGCATCCCTTGTATCAATATTATATCCGTATCATGATATTAGACTGGATATTGTCTGTGATTTTGGATATTCTCAGTGATGTAAATAGGTTTCCAATGTAATGAGTCCCAGGATGCAGGGATGGTCTTGTAGATGAGTCCCAGGGACATTTGATGAGTCCCACTTCAGCGACGTTGTCAGTCACATTTTGTCATTTTTACAAATTGCAGCATTAAACTATCATTTCATTTTTGATTGTTATAATGTGGTTATATTCATGTAGAAATGTATGAAAGAAGTGAATACAATTCCAAATCTGAAAACTTTAATATTTGCAAAAATGTTTGCAACAACAGTGCAAAGTATGCAAACAGAACAACACAACAGTGCAACGTATGCAGAACAGTAAATAATATAATGGCACCAAAATAATGTAAAATATATAAATAATAATAATAATGTGGTGCAATCAGTGAGCTTAAGTATGGTGCATTTAATGCACTGCAGCACAGCTCATTTAAAGTGACTCATTGTCTGTTTGTGAATCGGGTCTGCTTGTCACGCTAAAACATGTTCCCCTAAATATTTCTGTCGGAGGCAGCGCGGTTTAGTTGAGAGAGTTGCGACATCTCCGTTCACTGCTTATTCGTGGGGCTGCAACGGGCTGCAAGCGTCACTGATCACTCAATTGTCGTCACTCTCTCTCTAAACGGCTCTAGTCTACTCTAGAGGCTGCGCTCGGAGCGCTCCGCTCCCCGGTCAGAGCTCGCCTGAGCAACATGGCGGCGCGCTGTGTTGACAATGTAGTTACAACAAATTAGTGGTTCTACAACGATTTCTACATGGATTTTATTTTTTATAACATAGGATGAGGTCGGATGTGGGCATACAAAATGATCGTTTCCGTAGATTATTGTTTTACCGCATTTTTTCCCCCCGCGATTTCTTTTCAGTGTAGTGTCAGAGTATTCACCTGTTGTACCCGTGTCAGAGTACCTGTTGTACCCGTGTAGTGTCAGAGTATTCGTTCCACCCATCTGTTTGTGCCTTTTTTGCCCATATATGGAGATTTCTGTATCTGTGTCCTTTATTCCTACATATGGACTTCTGTGTCAGACATGCCCAAATATGGAGTGTTGCGATGTCAGAACAGGCCAGCTCCATATATGGAGTCTGGTCAGGGGGCAGGAGCCTTTTGTGGCGGTTCTGGACAACCGTGGGTCCGACCGACTCGACACCGGGCACTGCATTCCCTGTGGGGGTGTGTCGAATTTCGGTGTGTCGTGGGGTGAACGGTCCTCGAGTTACGTGGATTACAGACGTACAGAGACTTGGTGCATTTAGATGTCATAACCCTCCAAGGTAGACCTGCAAGTATGGGATGCGTAGTTCTCTCAGTCTTGAAATAATGATGTAAAAGTATTTTATGATCATGAATTCTTTCATAATTTAAGAGTAAATCATTGGGAATTCACTTCCTGATTTGAGCTGTTCAAAAAGTGCACGTGGGCAATCACTGTTGTGCTCTGTAAGACTGTTATGTTGCCTAGACCTGCAACATGTCACACAGATCCCATGCACAATATTCTCAAAGGGCCCCGATTGAAGTGGATTATAAATAGAAAGGTATTCCTGTCATGTTATTCCAGAGTTGTGTCAGGTTTAGATGTGGTCCTGGGGGTTCTTATGGCAGTAACTTAACTTCACAAAAATAACATCTCATTTAAACGCAACTCCTATTAAATTGTGACAAGCCTCTCCCATCCTTGTGTGCAATGCCCTCCAATTAAGGACATAAGAGACGTCGTAGTGCTGCATGCGACAGTCTTTGAAGTCTGAACAGGAATAAATATTTACCTCTACCAATGAGAACTGGTGGGAATGATCGGGGGTATATTGACGATTATTTCAACTTTTGCCTCGATTACAATGACCAAATAATGATTATATTATAATGTTACAAGAACAAGCTGTACCATAAAACATTAGCTATCAGGCTCTTATGTCATTTAAATAAAATATGATTTATCACAGGGCACAAAGATGAATGACATAAGATGAACAACATAATAATGTACTGGAAATAAGGTTACATATCATAATACCATAATGTGACTTCTTCGTTCTTCCTCAGTGTGCACTGGCGGCGTGCCCATAACTGTGCTTTTTTTTAAATATACTTTTGGGGTTCTTGCAGATGTTGACGAGTGCAGTATGCAGACACACACCTGCTGGAATGCCAGTGTGTGCGTGAATCTCCCCGGGGGCTACGACTGTGTGTGCACGTCCGGACCGGCCTGCACGGGGGACTGCCCGCAGGATGAGGTCATCAGACGCAACGGGGAAGACTGGAAACCCAGCTTTGACCGCTGTGCAATATGCTCCTGCAAGGTATGCAAGGACACACAGTAGAACACGCACACACATACATGTACTGTGTACACACACGCTAGAGACACATCTACACAGTATACTGTATGTGGCACATGAATATATACAAGTATATGCTACACAGAGCCTTGGATATAGACAGAGTTACGCAAACTGCGTTCACTTCATGGGGCTTCAGTCCAATGGCGACTCTCCTACATAGACTTCTATTGAGAATGGGGACAACCAACTGGGACAAGACCTGGACCAGAAGTAGGCAGAAATGCATTGGACTCAGGCAACAGCACAGCTTTAATGATCTTAAATCCCTTTTATTTTAGATTGTTTTGTAGTAATAGTGCAACATATACATTACAGAGACTTTAGTTGTTACTGTACAATACTTTAAAACAGTTGTCATGTTGCACACATGCTTAAAATAGCTCTTATTTGCACCGCCCTCGTTGAAAGCAATGTATTTCCAACTCCAGCTTGTCTCAGTTCAGGCTGCATGAACAGTGCTCGAGCACTCGGTGTCTGCCCCCCTCAATGTCGTAACTCTTCTATTAGATGGCTCTGATGCCACATATCCAGGAACATCTGAGTGTTTAGTTATGACTTAACGATGCATAGATAAATCCATAGACGTGCACATACTGTACACATTGACATAGGCATGCAAATTCATAAAACACAAAAATGACCAACAAGATACAAACACCTGGGGGTCCCGAGTTCCAACCCACAGCTTGAGAACCACTGGTGTAATTGTGCATGCACGCACACACCACAGAGTGATACAGTACGTTGCTGCTGTGCCCTGGCTTGGTGCCCAATGCAGGGCGGTGAGTGGTAGTGCAGTGTGTGCTTACTGGACTCTGTGCAGGGTAGGGCATTCACTTCTAGTCATTTTTACTAGTTGACTTGTTGTTTTTTGGAAAATAAATATTTGTAGATTTAAAAACTGTGTACAACTGGTGACTATAACTATAATCTGAGGCCTACAAAATCAAAAAAAAAAAAAATCTTATCAACTAGTCAACTAGTACCAACAAGGTTGTCTAGTGGATTTACTAGTCGTCTAGTTGAATAGTCGACTAGTTGCTTAATGCCCTAGTGCTGGGTGGCGGCAGACCGTGGCAGTGAGTGGCGGTGCAGTGTGTGATACTGGACATATCTGTGCATGGTGGCAGCAGACCCTGCTGGCAGCCATTTTCATTAGAATATTATTACTGTCCACGGCCACATTCACACACCGAAACCTATCACACATACAGACAGTACATAATTAACACATGCATATTTGATGCATGAAATAATGTGTTGTGAACCCTGTCAGAACAGAGAGCAAACAAGAAATAAAAGGCTATTTGCAGATCCTAAATTAGGTTTCATTAATGACACCTCCATAGAGCATCTCTTCCTTGATCATGTTTTTTTCTTTTTAAATACTATCTTATACATTCCACACACATCTGCACATGATATGAACATTTCTCTTCAGCATTACCCTAACCCTAGCAGCTAACCCCTTACGCTGTCGTGGAATGTATCATTTCTATTTATAAAAAATAACAACTTAAAAGGGTTTAAAGCTCAATCAAGTACGAATATATCACAGATAACATACATTGAAAACAAGGAAAAACAAGGCACAGCAAGAAAAATAAGTGCCTGTGGCATTTACAAATTAGGGTTTAAGAACAGAAACAGCAGCATTCGGCACATATCTGTCTGTGGCAGCTTAATAGCTCATTGTATATTGGAATGTAGGCCTTACAGCGCAGCTGGAGAAATACAAGATATTGATCAAAATTGTCTCGGAGAGCTACGGCTCACCCGGTGTGATAAATATCCAGCTGACTAAGTGGGCTTCTCGGAACCGAGGCTTACTAAATATAAAAGAGAGGAGAGTTACTCCTGCTACTCAGCAACAGAATACATGTACGTACTGGGGTGTAACGATACATTTTAACAGCGATACGATACATGGGTGACGATACGATACATGGACGATATTGGTTCATTATGGCGATACGATACGATTCAATGATTTGAAATCGATACAGTATTAGCAAAGAAATTTAATCTGTGTGAAACATGTGGATAGTGCTGTTTTTTTTTAAGGAAAAATCCATGAATTTGGATATAAATAAGTAAACACAGTGATTCTCGGGAAAATACATAGACATTATATTAAACTAATTGAACCCCCTCTTTTTCCTTTTTCTTCTTAAAAGTACTAAATAGCATGCACTAAAACATAGTATTGAAACAAGCGATTATTTGCATTGCAAAACGATACGATACGATACAAAGTCAATGTTGCCGTTTTCATTTCGATATACTTCGATTCTTGAAAATAAAAATAGATTTTTCGATGCAGTTACTATATCGTTACACCCCATAGTACGTACTCAATCCAACACCTAGACTACATGAGTTTTCTCATCTCTGCCCTCGCAACACACTTCCTTAATTGTTCAGCCACCCTGGTAGAACCTGCAGTATTTCCAGCGACTGAAGGGTCGTAACCGTAAAGACAAAGGCCATTAAAGATCAGCAGTATTAGTATCGTGAGGTGTAGTGCTTACTGTAGCGCGACAATAGGCATCGATAAAACATCGGCTGTGTATTACCCCTTAAATGGTATGCAGGATCATTTTTATGGCTCCCATACATTTTGTAACAGCCATTTTATATACGCCTTTTACATCTCCATTACCCTCTGGTCCCTCAGTGGGCCCTATGTAGCCTGTGCTGGGCACGTCGCGTGAAATGCCGTAAAGTTTTCACTGGGTAGAGAGTTAGAGGGATGAGGACACAGCGAAAAGCCAGCAGACCCGGTGGTGACTGCTCTCGTATTTTTTGCATTCGGAGCCCATAAGAACCACGCTCAAATTATGTTCACGCTTCATTCACAGCGATAATAAATGTCATTCTCAAAATTGAGGTTCTATAGCCTCCTCCTCCTCCGGTGTCCTGGCCTTGCCTCTCCACAGTGACTGCACTGAAACGAGAACTAAAAAGTTTCCTAGCCATGTGTCGGCTAATGCTAATGCAGTATGAAATGAGTGGGTTAGTGCGCATGCCGCGTGAATGATGGTATGAGTTTTACCTTCGGGCGTAGCGGCCCATGACGTTTGTCAGCCATATAATTTATCCACACCTCTTTCTGTGTAATAAATAACACAGGAAGGCTTTGAAGAGGTTTTCACCTTAGCACCACCCACCTGAACTTAAGGCTCATGTTGTATGATAATGGTGGAGGTTAGGAGAGTGGTTATAGTGATGATGACACAAAAATGGTGTATTTTTGATTGGGCCTTTTGACTCAAATTTCAGGAAGAAAACAAAAATACACACGGAAGACTAATGTCAACTCCATAGACAGTTTAGACACATTCAGTTTAGACACAAAAAAAGTACAAAAATCATGGCACAAAAAACAACAACACAACAATAGTATGCGTGCATGCATCCGCCTGGGTGATGTCAGACTGCTGGGCGAGCGTTGGCGCTTTGGCATGGGGGGGGGGGGGGGGGTCAGATCAACATATGGAATGAATTCTGTACTGGCCATATATGGAGCGTGTCTTGAGTGTACAGCATTCGATGAGGTCAGATCGACGACATATTATGGAATGTCAGAAAAGGTCAGCAACAATAACCCTTGTCAAAACGGGGGCAGGACGGACAGACGTTCTGCAGGAGGAGACACTGTGACTGCCAAGAGGAGCCGGACGCCGACCTCCTCTGCTGTCCCAGCTGTGACAGCAGGCCCAGCAGCCAGTGTCTGGACCAGGACGGACGCACTCTCTACCGCAGCGGGGCATCCTGGACCTACGGCTGCCAGCAGTGCCGTTGCATGGTCAGTACACGCACGCACGCACACACGCACGCATGCACACACACACACACACACACACACACACACACACACACACACACACACACACTGAACCGATCCAGTTCTATCCCAGACGTTATGTAGTGTCATGTTGAAATATAAAAGTGTGGGGTGGGGGGGGGGGGGACTATGCCAAACATCCTGCATGCGTGTCTCTTCTCCAAAACCACAATTTAATAAAACATTAATCCGACCTCCTGATTTGGCATATTAGTGTTTTTTTATTGCTAGATCACGGCCGCGACTCTGGCTCGAAAAGGGCCAATTACTACTTCTGTTTCACAAAATGCCAAATGCAAATCGCGGGGTCTTCTTCACAGCCTTTTTTTTTGTGCATTCTGTGGGCAGGATGTAATCGGTTTATTGAGCGATTTTGTCCAGCAGCATCCTGACGCATGCATCTCTGCATCTCTGCATCTCTTCATCACGCATCTCATGCATCATTCATCTCCCTATCCCTGGGTTTAAAAGCCTAATTAGTCTGTGCTGCTTCTTCCAACTATAAATCAGCCTCAGGGGCTGGTCATGGTGTCTGGGGGAGAAGCGTTAGATTATGATTATATCTTCTGTGAGAAGTTGATATTCTGGCCTATAAGCATGGTGAGAATTCAGGTTATGGGGTCAACACCATGTACACACCCATGTACGTGTCTAAATACTTCCTCCTTAATGTAAACGAAGTCCACACCCACAACACCAGAGGGAGTGCAACAAACCATGTACAACCCAGATTCGGCACAAACAAGGGACTAAATTATTTTCGCTCCTATGCCACCAAAATGTGGACCGCCCTACCAACAGTCATTAAGCCATGTGAATCCCTTGACTCCTTCAAGACCGCTCTCAAAGGGCACCTACGGATGGCTGCAATTCAAAACTAGCCTCTGTAAAATCTGAACCCCCCCCCCCCCCCATTTCCCCTCACTGTATATGTATCTTTTCCCTTTTTGCTTCCTATATGATGAATTCCTGTTCTGTTCTTTAGCTACATAGAAGTGTCTATTTGTATGTCTCTAAATGTTTTTTATGAATGTGGACCCTGTTGTAAACAAGTGTAATGCTTAATTGGGTCGTCCACTCACAGTTAACAGTCTTTGTATTGAGTTTGTGCTTGAAATGTACTGTAATTCTGCAAACTGTTAATAAATATTTCAATCAATCAAAAAACTCAAATAGTTAGGATATTGTGGTATCCTGGAATAATGGTTTCACCCATATGTTGGTTTAGCCCAGACTCATGTTAAAGCAGGATAAGTGCCACAGATGTTAAGACGAGCTTGTCCTTACTTTGTCCGCGGTGCCAGAGCCGTAAAGACAGATTTTGTTTAATCCATGTTAATCCCCACTTGATTAGCACCACGCTAGCATGTTGCAAATTTTTTTGCTAGCTCCGACCTATTTTCACGTAAAAACGGCCCAAAATCCTGTGTGCACACCCGTGCATGCGCACAAGTCGTATCTATATGCATTATGGCTCATAATCTGCAAAAGATGCGATGTTCGGCGCTTGATTTGAGCTCCATCTTGTGGATTCCCGGCAGTATAGCACTCAAGGAGTTAATGACGTCAGATGCCCGCCAGTTTTATGTATGCAACCCAAAGTGTGGAAGTAAACAAGAGAACCTTCAGCTATATTGTCATCGTGTGGACATTCAATTCTTTCTGCCAGACACTAAGAGTGACAGCCAGAACATTACATGGTGTCAAACTTTTAAGCTTGTTTTTTTCTCGACCGGAAAAAAAGGAGAAGAGAATGGAATGGAAAGTTCAGGCGTTCCAATGCCGAGAATGGACTGAGACTCTTCCAATCTACCCGATGCATGGAGAAAGTTTCGCCAGCATGTGGAGTTAATGTTTTCGGGACCTTTGTCTGCAAAAGCAGAGGAGGCGAAATGCAGCTACCTACAGTACTCCTGTGGATAGGAGAGAAGGGCAGAGACGTCTTCAATACGTGGACTCTGACGTGCTATGACGGTTTTGAAGCCTATGTTATACCCAAAGCTAACCCCATTTTTGCATGTCATAAGTTCCACGAAAGGATGCAAGGCGACAGTGAGAACTTTGATCAGTTTGTAACTGAGCTTAAGCTGCTAGTGAAGGACTGTAATTATGACAAAAGTGACGAAATGGTCTGAGACAGAATCGTGTTTGCCACTAACTCCGCAAGTGTGAGGGAAAAGCTACTATGCTACGGTCCAGATTTAACGCTGCAGGAGAAGACGATTGACATTGCAAGATCACATGAAGTTTCACAGCAACGACTAAAAACAATGGCAAAAGCAAGGCTCCTCCTGTCCACATCTCGAAGTGTCCTTGGGCAAGACACTGAACCCTACATCGCCTCCAGTGAGTCGGTTGGAGTGAGCTCGCCACCATTGGTGTGTGAATGTTGGAAGTGAGGACGCTGGCGTCGACTGTTCGCAGCTTCACCTCCCAATGTATGAATGAATGAACCATTGTAAAGCTCTTTGAGCACTTAGAAAAGCGCTGTAAAAATGCAATTCATTAAGGCTGACGTGATGCAGGAGGACGGTGGAGCATGCGGGAGAGAGCACAGCCGTGCTGAGGAATGTCCAGCTAAGGGACGTCAATGTAACAACTGCAACAACTGCAAATTCAACCACTTTGCCAGGACGTGCAGGTCAGCACCACAGCGACGTCAGATCAAGCCACAGGCAAAGAGGATGCATGCTACATCTGACACTGGTGAGCAGCAAAGTGACACTATAACAAAACGGCACGCAAACACAGACAAAGAACAAGCCTTTGCCGAATTACAAATTGGAAAACAGGAGGCACAAGCTAAAATTCAAAATTGAGGTGCCCAGACTAATGTAATACCAGCCAACACATTCCATGAGCTATTTGGAAATGTAGTATTAAGCCAGCAAGCTCTCAGGCTATGGCGGGCATGTGCTTACTGTAAAAGGGGCCTGCAGGCTAACATGCAGATATAAAGAGAAGACAGTCATGCTTGACTTTGATATAATTGATGCCAACGCTCCACCTGTGTTGGGCATGAGAGCATGTCTAGACCTGAATTTGGTCAAAATAATCCATTACGGTCGATGCACAGCCCAAACCACACATGGACATCATGGATCAATATGCAGATGTGTTTGAAGGCATTGGACTGTTTCCCGGTGAGTGCACCATTCACCTCAAACCTGACACAACACCAGTGGTGTGCCCAACTTGCCGCATACCATACGCCCTACGCAGTCGGCTCAAAGATGAGCTGGATTAAATGGAGAAAATGGACATAATCCAGAAGGTCACTGAGCCAACAGACTGGGTTAATGCAATGGTAGTTGTAGAAAAGCCCAAAACAGGTAAAGCTTAAGGATTTGTCTAGATCCCCGCCCCCTGAACAAAGCCATCCAGAGACCCTACTACCCGCTCCCTACTCTAGATGACATTACCCCAAAATTAGCGGGTGCACAGTATTTCAGTGTGCCAGACACCAGGTCTGGGTACTGGACAATACAACTCACCCATTTGTCATCCGTTCTCACCACGTTCAACACCATCTATGGCAGATATAGGTTCAATAGACTCCCATTCGGAATCATAATCTGCACAAGATGAGTTTCAGAGACGAGTGGATGAGGCCTACGAGGGACTCCCGGGCGTCGCCGCCATTGTCGATGACATCATTGTGTATGGCCGCACGAAAGAGGAGCACGATGCCAGCCTGCGTGCCATGCTAGAGAGAACCAGACAGAGGAATAAAGCTGAACAAGGACAAGAGCACCATCTGTGTGTGACAGAGGTGAAATACTTTGGACACACACTGACACGAGACAGTGTTAGACCTGACCCCGATAAGGTTTCGCCGATCAAGGACATGGCCGCGCCGCAGAGTAAGTAGGTATTTCGAGGTAGAGAAAGTCACTAGCCTCACATCCACCGCTGTGATCCAGAAACTCAAGTCCATGTTTTCCAGGTTCGGGATTTGTCAGAAATTGCTCAGCGACAATGGGCCGTGCTATAGCTCGCAAAAGTTCAAGAACTTTGCGAATACATGGGATTTTGAGCACATCACAAGTAGCCCCCCTGTACCTGCAGAGCAACGGGCTGGAAGTAAACAAAGTGTGGAAGTAAACAAGAGAACCTTCAGCTATATTGTCATCGTGTGGACATTCAATTCTTTCTGCCAGACACTATAGAGTGACAGCCAGAACAGAAACATTACAGATATATTTTCAGGAAGTATGGAATGAATGCAGACAGTTTCATGGCCATCCAGTATAGTTTTCGAGATATGTTGTTTGGGGGCCAAAGTGATGAACCGACTGAACTGACCGCATGCACGCACGCACGCACACACACGCACAGACACTCCTCCGCTTCCCTGTGCTGTGATGGGTTGGTCAGTGGTTATCTTTGCTGGTGACTATGAAGCCAGATTCTGGAACCACTATGGTGCCACACTGCCACAGTTAGGACATCTGAGGCCTGGATCAGCCTGGAGGTGTGGGCCCATTCCCCCCAGTGTTGTTTTTGGCAGCAAATTCTGATTTTAGTTTTAGTCATAGTCTCTTGAATAGTTTTAATTTAGTTTTGGCCACATTTTAGTCACCTGGAATGTCTTAGTGTTAGTCTAGTTGTAGTCGACTAAATATCATAAGATTTTAGTCGACTAAATCTACAGTTGATTTAGTCGAACACAATGTATTTTGGCAGGCATTGATGCCGTCGTAATGACTGAAAATAACTGAAAATAGCCGATCTACAAGCCCACAACGCGACGCGTTGTGGGCTTGTAGATCGGCTATTTTCAGCATGCAACTAATTGTAAAATGACTTATATTGGATATCTTGTCCCTTCCTATAACATTTTAGTCTAGTTTTTATTTGTTGACAAAATTGTCAGTATATTTAGTCTTAGTTTTAGTCATCATATAGCTTAGTTTTTATTTAGTTTCCATTGAGTTTTCGTCAGTGGAAAAAGGTAGTCGACAAACATTTTTCGTCTTAGTTTTAGTCGACGAAATCAACACTGCAGCAGGGGTGCAGCTGCCTCCAGATTGTTGGGCTTGATGTTGTGGGATTACAATTAGCCATTTAGGAACATGGAGTTCCATTTGCCATTGAAGCCGGAGAGTAATGGCTTTTGCCATTACTGACTGTCTGGAGCAGATATTGTGATAAACATATATGTTCCTTGTTTAAAACTCTCAAAATAGAGCAGTCGTGTTTTGCACTGTACTACTAGTAGGGCATTAGTGTGTGTGTGTTATGGACCTTCGTCTAGGGTGAAGGGACATGACACAATTTGAGAGGAGACAGGGTGAAAAAGAACTTCAATTTATTGGTGGTCGTTCTTTTTGTTCAAAAGCAGAGATAACATTACATTTTTGGTTCACAACTTCCCACATTTCTAGCTTCAGAGTGCAGGTGCTATTCTAACAAAACGAATCTAACTAGAAATCAAAAGTTTACCCCTACCTAAAGGCCCTAACAGAATGTTAAACAAAATTACAATTCTAACTACCCTAACTAACCAAAATTACAATAAGTTAACAAAAGAAAAGACCTGGCACCCCTACATGGTGGAGGTAGGAACCGGGCTTCTTATTTAACAAGGATAAATAATAGTTTACAGACTCACAGGCAACTTAAAGATTACTTCAAACAAAACTGGGCTAAACAAAACAAATCATAACTTACGGCATAATGAACCAGAAACAAAACAAACAAAATAATAAGGCAGGCACAAGAGAGGACAAGAGGGATCGATTCTCTGCTGCTGAATGCTGTCGTCCCCTCCAGAGCAAAAGTTCAACTGAGCCTTTATACAGAGACAGGAAGAGTGCCCAGCCCAAACTGGTGTTGTCAGGGAGAACCAATAAGGAACAGAGGGGGCAGGTCCAAGCAGGGACCTGTCACTCAGAGCCATGTCTGTCAATTCACTTGAGTACTGTAGTAAAAGAAAGACAACTTGTCACATGCCATAAAACATCATAACAAATACCAAACTTATAATTATTATCCTAATTTAATAGTCACCATAAATAATAATTATACTTAAACAAATAACAAATAATCAAAAGGACCGTGGTCCGTAACAGTGTGTGTGTCATTTCTGGTATTTGTGTGCAACTGTCCAAAACTTTCCAGTTCCCAACAGTTTTAACACTGTTGGTGGTCAACAGCAGACATTGCTGAGGAGGTGGATAATGAAGCATGCCTCACAGCTTTGCTTTCCTTAATCTCTCCTTCAGCATTAATACCTCTTTCTGTTTTCATTTGCTATGCCAATAAATTAACCCAAATTACATATTTTCTTTAATGTTTATTCTCCTAGGCTCATCCAACTTCATCTACTGTATAATGACCAACGTGTAAGTGCGCGCGCATGCATGTGTGCGTGTTTTAGAGAATTTGCAGGGACGTGCAGAGAATGTTAGAGGGGCAGGGGCTGAAATTCCCTAAAAGGGCACTTTTGGCCCTCGAAAATAGCTGATCCACAAAATCTCAACGCATCGCACTGCAGTGCAATGCAAATGTTGTGTTCAAGTTCAGGAGAGTTCGGAAAGAGGCAATTCTCCTGACTGTTGGCATGGAAAAAGGAGCATTTGCATTTCTTTCACTATAGTAAATGCTGCATTCATGGTCTGGAGAGGGCACTTTTAACACATTGATTGCTAACTTTTGAAATTCTACTCAGGATTGCTTCTGCTAAGCGATTAACATTGGACTTTTTAACTTTTTAGGGGCCCACAGCGAGGGGCCTCTTATAGCACATCGCACATTGCATAAATCAAAAGGAAGCCAAACTAGTCCACTTCAATTTAAAAAAAAAAAATGATTCTACCATCTTCCATTCTGGAGATATTGACCTTTTTCTAAAACCTGCTTTTCACTGCACGCTGCTCTTTTGAAAAAACAGCAGAGATATGGAAGGTTGAAGTTGACAGACATTGACAGACAGATATAAAAATGAACACAAATAATATCATATACATACTACACACTGAATGAAAGCCCTGAATGTCTACTTTTAGGAGGAAAACAAATACACATGGTCCCATGTATAGTTTGTCAGTAATTGGCTGTTGAATGCAGCTTGCGCCCACCAGAGAGGATTTCAGAAAATGCATGGACCTGAAGAACCATTATTCACAAAATAAGGCCTATAGCGACATGTACATACTATATACCGTATGAAACAGAAGACTCTCTGCTTTCATAAGAAAAATACTTCTACTGTAATAATAATACAAATCACACCCCTGTGAAGTGAGCAGTGCAATGTTGCACAACATTGCACTGCTCACTTCACATGGGTGTGATTTTTATTATTATTACAGTAGAAGTATTTTTCTTATGAAAGCAGAGAGTCTTCTGTTTCATACGGTATATAGTATGTACATGTCGCTATAGGCCTTATTTTGTGAATAATGGTTCTTCAGGTCCATGCATTTTCTGAAATCCTCAGAGTATTTTAGACAAGACAAGGAACTGACAACTAAATATTCACAAAATAAGGCCTATACATACTATATACCGTATGAAACAGAAGACTCTCTGCTTTCATAAGAAAAATACTTCTACTGTAATAATAATGAAAATCACACCCCTGTGAAGTGAGCAGTGCAATGTTGCACTGCTCACTTCACAACATTGCACTGCTCACTTCACATGGGTGTGATTTTTATTATTATTACAGTATTAGTTTTTTTCTTATGAAAGCAGAGAGTCTTCTGTTTCATACGGTATATAGTATGTACATGTCGCTATATGCCTTATTTTGTGAATAATAGTTCTATAGGTCCATGCTTTCTCTAATCAGACCAGTGTGTGTCCAGTGGAAACCTCGTATGAATCTGATCTCAGGTCAGAATGGGCTAAAGTTCTCTCTGAAAAAGAGAATTTTATAAATGGATTCAATAGTCTAGTATTGACAAACAGTATATGGGATATGTGTATTTTATTTGTTTTCCTCCTAAAATTAGACATTTAGGGCTTTCATTCAGTGTGTAGTATGTATATGATAATTTATTTATGTTTATATCTGCCTGTCATGATAACGTCATGATGATGATGATTCTATGCACATATGTGATCATTGTCTCAGTAAACAAAATCAACAGATCGTTTGATAGCATAACAGTGACTTGAGAGGTTGACATGTCTGGACATGAACCACAGGAGCGACTCAACTCGCAGTGGGGGGGGGGTTCCACGACATGTCTGGACATGAACCACAGGAGCGATAAGCGTAGCCCGGCTGGCTGTGATTTCGACAAAATGACAGACAACACGATGGCTTCCGCAGCTTAGGATTGTATTAGTTATCCATTACAAACGGGTCGATTACGTCCCAGACGCCTTATCACTGCAATTGGCTGGCGAAGGCGCTATGGCGATTATGGTGATCAACTGCCGAGAATCTTTTTTCCGAGAATGAGAGTAGCATTGCAAACTGCAAAACGATCGATCGCAACTCGCAGTGTGGGGGGGGTTCCACGGTGTGATATCTGCTAGCCTAGTATACTGCTTCTTTGTCCAAACATGGCTGACGCGACGGCGAAAAAAAGACAGTTGGTCAGATGTATACTGCTTCTCCTATGGCGGTCCTTCGAGAATACGTCATTCGTTTCGCGTATACCTGTCCGTGTGCGTGAAATGGCGATCGACCGTTGGAGATTATTCTTGGTTTATATACGGGTTTATATTTCCGAGAATGAGGCGGCAGACCGGTGAGTTGTCGTTGGAAAGAATTAGAGAGGGCTGTGTCGAGTGGATCTGTGTGAATGAGTGGGGGGGGGGGGGAAGAAACTGTAATGCGATGGAGAGATGCCTCGGGAGAAACCATGTAGAAACAGGAGGGGAAGGGTAATCGAGTGTATTCACAAATTTCACACACACTAGAAAATGGGTAGCTCCATTTTAGATCCCCTGATCTGCGTTGGTCTATGCCGTGTGCAGGACGGCGATGCCGCCTCCCCAGTACGTCGTAATGGATACGGCATGCCTGGAATGTGGTTAGACCAGGCCTCTTTTCAGGAGGTGGGGGGCTTTAAACTCCCGGATCTCACAGCGGATCTTTCTGGAGATGATCAGAGTTACATTATGTGTTGTCCGGGCGTCAGAGAAGTTGATGTACAGTATACAGTAAAAACACCAATAAAACGCTTTAGAGCGTGATGCGCAGACGGCGCTCGAGATTAATAAAACGCTTTAGAGCGTTTTGCGCAATCGATGAGTTAAAAGCTAAAAGGGCAGGGGCTCAAAGCAAGCCCCCTTTGATGTCCATTTGTGCACGTGCCTGGGCATTTGGGCAAACGTGTATCTGTGCAGTGTTGAATGTTTAAACGCACTTAATCAAATCTGCCCAAATAAATTTGCTGACATTATAAGACGTTTAGGAATAGGCTTACCTTTACAATGACATCTGGAAGGCCAGCTGTCATCCATGAGAGGGAAGTGTGCTTGTCCTCACTTATTCACTTCAAGGGTTGGTAATAAAGTCCCATAAAAACAGTTGTAAGATCTCCAATGCTGCTTCATAAGGCTGCAGTACTCTGGAGATATTGGCACAACGCCTTTGAGCGCACCATTCCACAAATACAGGGACACTTATATCATCAATATATGATGATATCATGTGTCTCCAAAGAAGACACATGATTAGATTAGATGATTAGAAGAAAGATGAGTGGTGAGAAGAGAGAGAGGGAGGGAAAAACGATTATATATGTTCACATACCTCTTATCGTGTACAGTAACAACGTTGTGCAACCATAGAATCCTGGCATTCTCTGTCAGTCTATACAGCTACATCATTATGATACTGCCAACATGGTGCTCCCAGTGTGCAGTGCAGTGAGTGCACATTACCGCTGCATCTCTGTCATGCTTTTTTATTTTTTATCTAAATCTAAAAAGGATAAGCATGTGAATATTAAGTGCATGGATGTGTTAAGATATCAGTCAGTTGTCTATTGAACATTGTGCCTTCTGTAATTACTGTATTCTGACCAAGCAGCGTGGCGTCTGTTCCACCCGTTACCGTGTTCGGACCAAGCAGCGTGGCGTCTGTTCCAACCCGTTACCGTATTCTGACAAAGCAGCGTGACGTCTGTTCCACCCGCTACCGTGTTCTGACCAAGCAGCATGGCGTCTGTTCCACCCGTTACCGTATTCTGACCAAGCAGCGTGACGTCTGTACCACCCGTTACCGTATTCTGACCAAGCAGCAGCGTGGTGTCTGTACCACCCGTTACCGTATTCTGACCAAGCAGCGTGGTGTCTGTACCACCCGTTACCGTATTCTGACCTGACACTTCTGACTGAGGCTATTAGGTCATTGATTTTTTTCCCGTTTGTCATGTCATGTGAAAGCAGGGAATCATAGCTTCAATTGACATATTGGTTGTTCAGTTTGACCCACCAGTTTTGGAGATTTATAGAGTTATGTCTTGCAGAAAACAGCGAGTTGAGAAAACAGGCTTGAAAGGTTCACTTCTGTGGTCTCTAACATTACACCTACCTACATGTTTTACGATTTCAGCTGACATTTATTTCAGAGTCTGCCTGTGCTATTTACTCATTTTGATAAAAATTAAAAAACACTGTTTTTCTCCTCTCCTGAACAGTTAGTTCAGTGACTGTCTGTATCAAAAGTCACATGTCTAGTCACATGTCTAGATCATGTTTACTGCTAGTTGGTCCTCCACTTTAACTTTCCCACAGCAGAAAATAGTTTGCTTCTCCTCATTTGTTATTTACCAAGTGTGCCTTGCTGAAGTGCACCTTCTCTTAAAGCTAGGGAATGGGAATAGGCACTTTAATTAGGCCCCATTTAGACTGCAGTCAGATTTGAAACCACCTCTGAATATGTCTCAGGTCGGATTTGGCAAATCTGATTCCATGTGACTAGTTTGCGTTCAGACTTCATAAAACAAATCGGATTCCAATCTGGATATCTGATTCAGGCTGGATTAGGATGCCAAATGGGCCTTAATGTAATGCCTAAATTCACACCCGAGACTAATTCAGAGCATAAATGGCACCCAGTAGTGCCTAGCTTGTGCTCGTGTTTGCGCTAAAACAATCTGGGTACCAATTGGCAAAACAGCAAAAACAGCATGCCCTCTTTTCACAGTCGGCGAGAGAGAGAGAGAGAGAGAGAGAGAGAGAGAGAGAGAGAGAGAGAGAGAGAGAGAGAGAGAGAGAGAGAGAGAGAGAGAGAGAGAGAGAGAGAGAGAGAGAGAGAGAGAGAGAGAGAGAGAGAGAGAGAGAGAGAGAGAGACAGGAATATGAAATCAGAGATGCCTTAAAAGCAGTTAAATATGTATGCTTTGCAGGGCAAGGAGAGATTTGTAGAAGAGGAACAGAATGTTTTGCTTTGTTAAAGAGATTGTGTTCAGAAGGCAGAACTGTGGCCCACAGACATGATTCTCATCTTGTCAATTTGGCATGACTGTCGAATAAGCTTCCAGGCTCAACAGAAGATTCTGCAAACCAGGCACATGATATCTAGAACAAACTAGGATGATGCATTTTGGAGAGGCATCATTGAGATAAATCAAATATTTGCGTTGCATGTAATGAGCCACTGAAAATCTCTTAGGCTGTCTGTGTATACAGTGTGCATGTCACAACCAGGCGATGAGCCAGCCATGCATCCGCTCCTCCAGGCACTATAGGATTAGGCCAATCAGTTAAGTCGACGGGTCGGGTTAGCCAAACAGGAAAGCCTACAGTATGCATACAATCTCCCGAACACACTTTTCGTCTTTCTCAGTCCTGTGGGGCAGACAGATGCATTCGGCTCCGCACACCTCTGGGACACAAGCTGAGTTTGAGACCGAACAGTTGAACGCTTTCCAAGTTATGCCAGAGGGACAAATGTCTGGGTGAGATTCATTTCATTAAAAGGGGGTGTGTCAATCTGGGCATCACTTCCTGTTTTCCAACATTCAATGAATTTAAGCGATCAAATCAATAAAAATAATCACACCCGTGTGAAGTGAGTGGTGCAACTCCGTGTGGGGGTGGGGGGTAGTAGTGGGGGGTAGTTCCAGACCCACAGGAGCCACCCCGTGTCCGAAACGGTTGAGAAATGACAGTTACCGTGTGGGGGTCCCTGTACTGTACTGTACTGTACTGTACTGTACTGTACTGTACTGTACTGTACTGTACTGTACTGTACTGTACTGTACTGGCACACCCGAAATCACCATATATACAGTTAACAGACTTACTGCTTGTGACGTAACGCTCCGCCATAATGAATGTAATTACCTTCCGCTCCTGGCGGAATGCTCCGTCAGATAAGCTTTATTATTGATATCAAACCGGATCGCTGATTTCAATTTTTTCATTATTATTTTGGCTCTGCCTTTCCTTCTTTCGCGATCCTAGACCGGGTTGCGCAACAGCAGTCCCGTCCACCTCCCTTTATACAGGCTGACTAAAAGCTGAATAACTCCTAATCTACAGAGCTCTCCATGGTTTGGATAAAACGCGCGATGTTCGGAGTAGGGTTGGGTGACGATACGAATACATCGTCAATCGCGAATATACGAATCCAATCGCCGAATATTTTTATTAGGCGATTTCTCGGGACGATTTAGCCCAATTAACATGTAAAGTGTGAGCAACATGTGAATCAATTTGGCCCAGCAAAGTAGTAACAGCGGCCGGGTGGAAATCACCTCCTCCGTTATAATGTATGCTCCCACAGTCCCCGCACTCAGCAGCATCGGGCACCGGGGCACGGCACTTACGGCAGCCGCCAGCCAAAGTAAAGGCTGGGAGCCTGGGAGCTGAGGAAGGCTGTAGCCTACATGTTGTTTAAGCTCCGGAGTCCAGACCCATGCAGTTTAATAATATACAGTCACAACAGAATGCACACTGCTGTCTCGTGTCTCATCACAATCCCAATGCCTCACCCGTGAAGTCGGGGGGGGAAATAAAAAAACTGTCTACAGTCTACTAGTGTTAGTGTATAGGCTCGGGGATCATAATAGCGCTTAGCTTAGCATTAGCTTAGCGTGTAGCCCCTACTGGTGCTGCAACCCACTGATTGAACTTCATATCCGCCTGTAATCTAAGTTATTTTTATTGACAACGTGAACGAACACCGACACCAGCGCTGCAAAAATAGACAGATCTACAAGCTCTCAGCGCGTAGCGAACGGCACTGCAAAAACAGGCAGGACGCGATGCCTTGAGAGCTTGTAGATCAGCAGCAGCCTGGCCGCAGCAGCTTGTGGGCTCCGCTCCGAGCCTCCGACTGACCGGTGCGGGGAGGCAAGGGAGCAAGTTACCCTGGCTGCGCAGCTGCGCTGCAGTCTGCACTGACAGACTGATCTACAAGCTCTCAACGCCTAGCGAACGGAGCTGCAAAAACAGGCAGGACGCGGCGCCTTGAGAGCTTGTAGATCTGGCTTTTTTGCGACCTGCAGTGAGCTGTTCTCACTTTACTTTTATGACACGAATACATCGTTAATCGGCGAATATTTGTCAGATGATGGGCGGTTGAAAAAAATTGGCATATCGCCCAACCTTAGTTCGGAGGTCTTTGCTGATTATCCGGTGGTCTAGATCATAGACAAAGCGTTCCCCGGGTCTAACATGGACGTAAAATGAAGCCTGTTATTCCTGCACTGTAAGTCGCCATCTTTCTAGATCCGTTTGGGCCCAGCTGGCCATTGGCTGGCTCCGTTTGGGCCCAGACAACGAGGCGGGACTTCCCCCCTTCTTCTTCGTTGGTTTTTATTTTGACTCGAGTGGGAGGGGACTCCCGATCATAGACTGTAACGGTAGCCACGCCCCTCAGAACATACGCGACTTTATGGTCATTTATTTTATAAATGGTACCATAATTTTCCAAAAAGAATATTATGACATTAGAAATGAGACTTTAAACTAGTGACTGGAAGCAGAAAGTATTCATGACCATGTTTATTAAGGTAATACAGTCTAGGTGAAGTTGGGCCCAAATACATGGACTTCTATGGGGCTATGGGTTTTTTTGGGTCCAGTGACAGCGCCACAACAGGCCATTATATGAACTTTCAGGAGTTTCAGGCTTCACAAAATATCTGTCTGACTGCCCCCCTGGTCTAGATGGGAACATTGGCGCTTTCTAGAGCAAGGATGGCTATAGTTTAGCTCGCTAGCATTGACGCTATTTATTATTATTAGCATAAAGATGGACGCCCACAACATCCGTTCCAGTGCTGTGTGTGCACCCTCTAAATCGCCCCCGCAGCCCTCGGGCAGTCTGAGGTTGGCTTTGCGTCCAGCAGGTGGCAGTAAACCGTCTGATATGTGCGTGTTTGTGTGTGTGTTGGGTTGCGCACAGGTGGTGATAAACAACTGTGCTGTTTTTGTGCTCAAATGCACCCACCCAGCCAGCCACCCACCCACCCACCCACACACACACACAGAGCTCTGTAAGGCACCACTAAAAAATGTGGGAACACAACCTGGCAGAAGTCAGAAAGGGTCACATTAGTCTGCTTACTTAACCTACTAGATCTCCCTGCTCCACACAGCTGTGTGGTAGGCAGTCTAATGTGACCCTTTTTGATTTCTGGCAGGTTGTGTGTCGGTCATTGTTATTGACTGCCACATATCACTTGAATGACTGACAACAGGAAGTGATGACCATAATTCACAGACACTGGACACATGTGGACATAAATGTGAGATGGTGCTTGCTGAGATGGTGTAGAGATGGTGCTTGCTGTAGCAATGCACCGCTTTAGCATGTGAGCTTAACACATCTAATTGTAGCAGTGTCTGTCTGTCTGTCTGTCTGTCTGTCTATCTTTCTCTTAACACCTCCCCCCAAACACCATTGAGTAGCGATGAACTAGGTGAAGATGAAAATAATATAATAATGGATTGCATTTTTATAGCACTTTTCTATGCACTACATGCTTACTCAAAGCGCTTACAATGGTCCATTCATCCATACATTGGGAGGTGAAGCGGCGAACAGTCGACACCAGCGTCCTCACTTCCCACATTCACACACCAATGGTGGCGACCACTGGAGGCAAGATGGGGTTCAGTGTCTTGTGCCCAAGGACACTTCGGATTCGAACCGCCGACCCACGGGTCATTGGACGACCTGCTCTACCTCCTGAGCCACTAGCCGCCATGGGGAAATGTATTTCCCCATAAAACAAGGTTTCTTTCACATCTCCATCTCAGTGGGTCTCCCTCCCTCTGGTGTGTGCACAGGAAGGAGAGGTGGACTGCTGGCCCCTGGTGTGTCCAGTCTTGACCTGTGAGTACACGGCGGTGGCGGAGGGCGAGTGCTGTCCACGCTGCATCGCTGACCCCTGCCAGGCGGAAAACCTCTCCTATGACCTCCGGCAGACGTGCCAGGACGCCGCGGGCATCGCCCGCCTCAGTGGAGATACGTGGCGCATGGCCAACTCACCATGCACCACCTGCCAGTGTAAGGTACTGTACGGGGGCATCTGTAGTATACACATTATGTACACTTATGCTGAACATAGCGTGTGTTGTACAGTCGGGTACAATGTGTGCAATTTGTTAGTTGGTCTTGTGCATGCAATGTACAGTGGGTCTTTGTGTGTGTGTGTGTGTGTGTGTGTGTGTGTGTGTGTGTGTGTGTGTGTGTGTGTGTGTTGTCATTTTGCATTTTCCATCCATACAAATTTCCTTGGGGACAATAACGTCTATTATCTTTTCATTCTTCGTCCTCCCTGCCAGGGTATTGTTTACCTTACCAACAGCCACACACACACACACACACACGCACGCACGCACGCACGCACGCATTGTCTCTTCTCGTCTACTGTAATGGACTCTATGCTCTTCCTCTATTCACCATTCATCAACACAGCCACCACAATTCTTACTACCACTAACCGCGGGTCACATATCACACCGGTGCTTGCCCATTAACATTTTATTTTAATAACCTATAAGGCCCCACTCTAGTATATCTCAGACTTATACTGCATGTAAAGCCAAATGTGACAACTCTCAGGTCTTCGGATAAGGGCTTTCTGAAGATTCCTGCGACTAAACTTAGTTGTAACTAAAGGGGACCGAATTCTCCAATATTGTGAAACAGCCTGCCCTTTGCACTTGCAATTCCGCAAAGCATTTTGTCTTATGACATTTTTTACCTGGCCTATTTGTGCAGGTCATTGTTTTGCTTTTCTTCTTGTTGTGTTATTGCTTGCCTCATTTTAATTTCATTGTTTTACCTTGTTGTCCACTGTACAGCACTTAACATTATTTTGAAAGGTGCTTTATTAAAAATGTGCTAAATGTGCTGACTGGCTGGCTGGCTGGCTGGCTGGCTGACTGGCTGGCTGACTGACTGACTGACTGACTGGCTGACTGGCTGACTGACTGACTGACTGACTGACTGGCTGGCTGGCTGACTGGCTGGCTGGCTGGCTGGCTGACTGACTGACTGACTGGCTGACTGGCTGACTGACTGACTGACTGACTGGCTGGCTGGCTGACTGGCTGGCTGGCTGGCTGGCTGGCTGGCTGACTGACTGGCTGACTGACTGACTGACTGACTGGCTGGCTGGCTGACTGGCTGGCTGGCTGGCTGGCTGGCTGGCTGGCTGGCTGACTGACTGACTGACTGACTGACTGACTGACTGACTGACTTCCTTCCATACTGTGGCTCTGATGCAGGACTCTCTCCTTTCTTTCTGTGTCTTGTCAGAATGGGTACGTGTGCTGCTCAGTAGACCTGGACTGTCTGCAGAACTAGCATGCCGTGCAGCCTCCTCAGGAAGACGGCTCCCTTCTATCCACCTCCACTGGTTCTCTTCATTCCTGGGCTGCCACTCTTATCTCTCTCTCGCTCTATTTTTTGACAACTCTCTCTCCTCAGACTCTCGCGCACAGATGCGCACACCTGCGCGCACCCTGGACACATGGGGGGGGGGGGGGGGGGGGGGGGGGGTTATTAACGTTGTGCTTTTTTTGTCACAACTCTTGATGACTGACGTGCCATGACGGGATGTGTGTGTGTGCGTGTTTGTGTGTCTGCGTGTATGTATGTGCATTATGGTACAGCACCACATGAGCAGGAGGCTGAATCACTTTCATATAGCCAACACCACCCCCCTCTTCCCCCCATAACACCATCTACAGCATATGTATGTCTTTGACTTGCCGCGTGTCTCCGCGCCGCTCCGTATTTGTGTGTGTCGCGTTGCTCGGAGGAAGCCCTTGACCCGGAGAATATGGGTGAGCAGCCAAGGGTCAAGGGTCATGAGACGACTGCGTTAGTATTGCTTGGTCATCGCATGCGTTGAAAAGAATCGCCAGTTCCACAGGCGATGTTCATAATCTGTTTGCTCGGGAGGGGGGACTGCCCATCTATAAATGCACCAAGTCTCTCTCTGTGTGTGTACGTCGTATATGTCTGTAATCCACATAACTCGAAAACCGCCCCGCCGACTTCAAATTTGACGCGCGCGTTCCACAGCCCCACAGGGAGTGCAGTGCCCGGTGTCGAGTCATTCGGACCCACGGTTGTCCAGAACCGCCACAAAAGGCCCTCTGCCCGGGCTCTGGGCAGGGCACCTCCATATATGGAGCCGGCCTGTTCTGACATCACAACATGTTTGGGCATGTGTGACACGGAACTCCATATAAGGGACACAGAGACAAACATACAGAAATCTCCATATATGGGCATGAAAGGGACAGGTGAAACGGGTACTCTGACACGGGTACAACGGGTATTGCATAGTAACTCTAGTAACTCCAACATCCCATTACTCCGACTACGTGGCTCGGTGTATATGGTCAGTTTTCTGGTTTACGGACTTCAGTGTTCTGTACCATATACAATTGTATGTATAGCGTGTGAAAACGTGTACGTCACCGAGAGGGGGCGGCGTCTGAAAAGCTAGGGACGGCCCTCTCGTGGGCTTTAAATTCTAGCCCACATCACTCAGAACAGAGTGACGGTGGTCTGTTTTTGTAAATATTGAGCTCGTTCTTGGCGACAACATAGTGAACCAACACCAGGATGGATAGAAAGAACGTCGGGCCCAAATACATTACAAGGACAAGGAAAATGTTGTGAACAAACACGGCTGTGCTTAGATACTTTGTTGAACGTTATGTCTCTGCGCCCGTGCGCCGTACAGCCGGGATCCAAGCCATTCTACGTCTTTTTGTAAACTCGTCAATCTGGGTTCCTTGATGCTGTCTCCATGCTGGAAAGCTGAAAATCTAATTCCGTTTTCTCGCTCATTCCCTCGACGTGACCTGCTGTGGCACTTATTTACTGAGCAAGTCTGCACCATTGTGAGGTCAGTTTAAAAAAATAACGTATACAAGCACATTGGATAGTCGCTCAATGTAAACCGCTACCACGTGACACATACGCCCCCCTTCAGGAGATTTTGGTACACACAATCAGTACAGAACAAAGAATGTTTGCTTTCGCCATCTTTGTTGGGCGGGAACCCCTTTTGGTGTTTTAAACATTGTTATAATTTAGCTATTGAAAAATAGCAGATCTACAAGCTCATAGCGCGCCACTCGGTGGCACGCTATGAGCTTGTAGATCTGCTATTTTTGAAAAATCGTGAAAATGTGGCGCAAATCTTAGAATATAATAAATATATATAGAATATATATTCTTTCACAGCGAACGTTTTAACTCAAATCTTTGCTTCTGCTGGTATTTTCAGACGGGGGTCGGCGGTCAAATACATATCATTTTTGGGGTCAGGATTTAGAAGACTTTTTTTTTCTTTTTTTTGTCAGGCCTAATTAAGCATGTTTACCTACACCCATTGGTGTCACTATCAAAGCATCAGCTTGTCAGTGATGAAGTCAGAACGATGACATGGCGCCCTCTACAGGGGGTCTTTGCAACGGTCACGTCTCCCTTTCTCTACTCTTAGGGCTGAGCATGGGGGAGTCGGATCCGACCCTGCGGCCCGGACCCTTGCGTCACGTGACTTTAGTTAACGAAGTAGCGCTACTGTGCACTAAGGAAGAAATTACGAAGCACGGTTCCAACATACTGTACTGTTTGGGTTCAGGATGTTTTTACAGGTCTTTTTGGGTACGGGTCGGTCCAATTGGACCTGTGAAGACCTCTAGTATAGAAACCAATGGTGACTTGGTGTGTCCATATTTTTCTTTCCAGTCCATGGGAATAGAGCGATTAATTGGGAACCATACGCTTTGGATCCTTTTTGTCTTTTCCTAGAGTTCCCCAAGGCTGCTCATTCCGCGTGCAGGGCGAGAGCTTGTGGAAAAAGACAAGGTACCCCACATGCAGCTCTGTCATTAGCATTATATATCCTTAGTGATTAAACGCACAGGAAGACAGAGAGCAAGAGAGAGAGAGAAAGAAGGAGTGTGTTAATTAAAACCATGTCACGGTAAGGTCTGGGTTGTTGCGAGTGTAAGCCAGGAGGGTCACACCTGTTTACAAACGGGCATGTGTATTATGGCAGCTGGAGTCATGGCGCAGTAGTCTGGCTAATAAGCCAGACTCAAATCACACTGTCGTGTGGTATTTGAGTCTGGAGATGCTGTGTATGGATCTTGTTTCCCGGGGGGGCGGGTTCAAACATTTTCTCTTGGACGCAATTGGTCAGAGCTCCTGTCAGTCAAAGGTCTCAAGCATTGAACGTCACTGTACCAAAGCCCGCCCATATTCCCGTGTCCCGATTGGCCACACCAGTTCTCTGGTATAGGAAATGGGCGTACAATTGAGCCTCTCCAGACCGTAATCCGCCGGCAGGCTAATGGCGCAGCACCATCCTCTTCTGCTAGCAAATCCCCACCCCCATCTCTGCTGTCCTGTCCTGTCCTGTCCTGTCCTGTCCTGTCCTGTCCTGTCCTGTCCTGTCCTGTCCTGTCCTGTCCTGTCCTGTCCTGTCCTGTCCTGTCCACAACATGACACCGTCTACTCTACATCCTCATCAACCTCCTCCCAGGGGCTCTGAAACCTTTAGCCCAGGTCTCTCCTCCGACCTCCGTCCATCACAGTCACTGAGTCACTTTTTCCCCCTTTTTTTCTGAAACCCACTCGGGAGGACTTGGGGTTCCGTGTAGCTTACGAGGGCCATTATGCGGTGGTCGTCGCTCCCACTGTAGACCTCGTGCAGCCAGACGCCCACATGCAGTGAGTGTCCATTATTTGCCATGTCTCACTGGTAGAGCATTCGCTGTGTGTTCTATATCATTATCACAATGCCTCTTGTAAAAAAGAAAAGAAGAAAAAAAAAAAAAGTGAAATTGCAACTGTGAATAAGATTACACACAAAAAGCGAGTGTTGTGCTCTTCACCAGAATCAAAACATTTGTACAAAGGATTCCTTGTTTTGAACTGATTTGATATGGAATGTAATGATGTAATGTAAACCACCGATTTCCAGATCTGCGTGTATGATGTTTTTATTTTTTATTCTTATTTTCATGCAGATGTTGTGATAAGGTGATTATACAGTTGTTGCTTTGTTTTTTCTACTCTCATCCTTTTCAACTTTGGGATTTTCTTTCTTTATTTAATTTTTAATTTAATTTAATTTAATTTAATTAATTAATTAATTAATTAATTAATTAATTAATTTATTTATTTATTTATTTATTTATTTATTTATTTATTTATTTATTTATTTATTTATTTATTTATTTATTTATTTATTTATTTATTTATTTATTTATTTATTTATTTATTTATTTATTTATTTATTTATTTAGTAATTGGGGGGGGGGGGGTATATGCTACGCTTTGCTGTAAATACTGTGTAAAGTGAAGGATTCTGTAAAGAATATAAGACTATGTGAATAATTCCCACCACACCACAGCCTCATAGGGAACCAGAATGTTAGCAACATTTGTATTATTTTTACCGCAGTTATTCTTTTTGTCTTGTTATACTTTTCTATTCCTGCCTTAACCCTTTCAGTGGCACATCTTGACACCACTTCACCCCCTTAGACCCTGCCTGCCTGACCTTTGACCTTTGTGTTCCCTCCACCCTTTGCTACAAAACGAGACCTTAATAATAATGAAAGGGGTATTTTGTGTAAAGTCCAGACAGAGCAATACGTCTGGTGATTTCTGCCCTCCAGAGAAAAGGACCAGGAGCTCAGAATGCTGAATCACCATTCCCTCGTTTTCCTTTTCCTTCCTTTGTGTTTATTTTTATTTTTATGAACCAAACAGAAACTTTTCCTGAGAGAAATTTAGAACTATGTACATTTGTAAATAAAAGACATAAAAGAAAAAACGGGGGGGGAGAAAGAAAGAAAAGAAAATAACAACAAAGGGTATGTTGTAAATGACAATGTTGTTCTTGATTCAAATCCTCATTGGAACAAACTAAACCCATCTTGTTCTCCCCCAGCAACTTCAACAAGAAGCGGATCCAGACTCTCTCAATTCCCAATGTACTCGTTTTTGTTTTGTTTAAATGTTTTTGTTGTTGTTGTTTTTTTTTTAATGGACCCTGTTAAAGGAAAACACACATCCATCCAGCTCCCCAATTCTCCCTTCCAGATGTGTTCATTGTTCTTGTTCCCCAAGGGTTAAGTGTCATTTGACTTGAAGACTGTGTCGTGATAAGAGTTTGCTGTAAATTCTTCAGTTAATAAATATTTTAGTTGTTTACTTTACTGCTGTGGATGTTGTGGCTCCAAAGTTCTCAATGAAGTGGTAGGTGAAGTAGGGCCTCTCTCGGCCCCCACCCCTCTCCCACTGTTTAGTTGTATTGTGTTTAGTTGGTGTTTAGATGGCCGCAGCACCATGGTCATGTTAGTCGACATAATTATGCCCTTACTGAGCTGCATTCAAGACATTTGCCTTGTGTCTGACACCTGACTTGTGTCTGAACACAGCATTGACTGATGTGTTATGCCCCCCATCAAACAAAATGCATTGGAGCGGCCATTAAACACAGACACAAGACAGGTGTCTTGAATGTGTGAACGCAGCCCAGTATAAGGGCATAATGTCAACCCCACCCGCTCACCTCCGCCCCACCCTCTCCTGGTGCTGCGGCCATGTTGGAAACATAAACACAACACAAACAATTGTGAAAGGGGTAGGGCAGAGAAAGGCCCTTATTGGTGAATCTCTGCCTGGGAATTGGTGAGTCGGTTCGGGGCATGCGTGATTCGGTCGTCCTCAGCTGCATTTCAACTCTTTGCATGTCACAGAGGATGAACGGTATAGGCCTAAACGGCGTGGTTATAGCGTTCAAAAGACCTGCCATTTTGCCATGCATGGCAGCTGAACTGAAGGTGTAATAATTTCACTACGGCAAACATTGAAAGCCAGCCTCCAACACTCGTAGTGCTGATGATAGAGGTCTGTAATTAAATGGTTCAACGTTGCTGCTTCAGTCGATGTCGCTGTTCCGTGTGTCCTTTTGATGCTTTAATAGGGCACTGTGTGCTGCTGCCAACAAGCCATCGCCTTTTCAGTCAATGAAAGGTGCTCCACTGTGTGCGTCTAATCCGATGGCTGCATCCAAGCTGAGAGCAGTCAATTCTCAGCGGCACATGCACACGTCCAAATAATCAGTTTAATTGTGTAGATAACTGTTCAAACTATACTGTTTAATCAGTTTGACGGCATAAAACGCTTTACCCGCTATTTAATCAAATATTCTATACGCTGCCGAGATTTTTTTATTACCTTTTAGAGCATACGCTTTTGTATTTGTATTTGTATTTGCAGCTTTCAACCACGAAAATTCGGTGGCGCGCTATGAGCTATTTTTCAATAGTTAAATATTGTAATATCTCACAACGGGTAAGGGCTAGTAATGTTTAAAACACCAAAAGGGGTTTCCCGCCCAAAATGGGTTAAACTGTGTTTAAACTAAATTAGCTGGGAACCCACTGGATCCTGACCCTCTTTAAAAACCACAGATTATGAATATTTCTCTTCAGGCTGACGTGGCACCTGCGCAAATTGTGGTTGCTATATGCTTGCGTGCATGGCAATGGTTTGTCTTGTGTGTAACATTAGACCATACCTATACTCGGCCTATATATAAAGAGTAAGATGCGTTTTGGAATCCACTTTTTAACGTTGACAGACTAGCTGATGGATGGACCACATGTCCCATGCACCAATCAGAGAGAGCAAGGAGAACATAGGTCAGAGAGTGAGTAGAAGACAGATATAGAGGCAGAGAGCTCTTGTCTTCTGTTCTTTAGTGGTCATACACCTACACCTTCGTCTCAGGTCTCCCACCATCACAACGCGAGGAGCAGCCACGGTGACGTCTCGTGTGAATGGACATCAAACAATGAATGGAGAAATCCCCCTTAGCTCTGTGACCAGAGGCAACGCAAACGAACAAAGATGTCATCAGCGGCCGACCAAGACCTTAACTTTCCCGGGGGGATTAAAGACACATCGGATGACCTACTCAGGAAAGAAGATCCACATCTGTAAAACATGTGACAAGAGCTTCCGGTGGTTACATAGTCTGAAGGTCCACCAGCGTGTCCACACAGGAGAAAGACCTTTCCTCTGTAAACAATGTGACAAGAGTTTCAGAGTGTTGGATGCTCTGACAAAGCACCAGCGTATCCACACAGGAGAAAGACCATACCACTGTAAGCAATGTGACAAGAGTTTCAGCCAGTTAGGTACTCTGAAATCACATGAGCGTATCCACACAGGAGAAAGACCATACCACTGTAAGCAATGTGACAAGAGTTTCAGCCAGTTAGGTACTCTGAAGATACACCAGCGTATCCACACAGGAGAAAAACCTTTCCTCTGTAAACAATGTGACAAGAGTTTCAGTGTGTTGGATGCTCTGACAAAGCACCAGCGTATCCACACAGGAGAAAGACCTTTCCTCTGTAAACAATGTGACAAGAGTTTCAGCCAGTTAGGTAATCTGAAGATACACCAGCGTATCCACACAGGAGAAAAACCTTTCCTCTGTAAACAATGTGACAAGAGTTTCAGAGTGGATGCTCTGACAAAGCACCAGCATATCCACACAGGAGAAAGACCATACCACTGTAAGCAATGTGACAAGAGTTTCAGCCAGTTAGGTAATCTGAAGATACACCAGCGTATCCACACAGGAGAAAAACCTTTCCTCTGTAAACAATGTGACAAGAGTTTCAGTGTGTTGGATGCTCTGACAAAGCACCAGCGAATCCACACAGGAGAAAGACCATACCACTGTAAGCAATGTGACAAGAGTTTCAGCCAGTTAGGTACTCTGAAATCACATGAGCGTATCCACACAGGAGAAAAACCTTTCCTCTGTAAACAATGTAACAAGAGTTTCAGAATGTTGGATGCTCTGACAAAGCACCTGCGTATCCACACAAGAGAAAGACCATACCACTGTAAGCAATGTGACAAGAGTTTCAGTGTGTCAGGTAATCTGAAGGTCCACCAGCGTGTCCATACAGGAGAAAAACCTTTCCTCTGTAAACAATGTGACAAGAGTTTCAGTGTGTTAGCTAATCTGAAGATGCACCAGCGTATCCACACTGGAGAAAGACCATTCCACTGTAAACAGTGTTGAAAGAGTTTCAGTTTCAGTGAAGCTGTGATTAATCTGATTATATTTGTAATCATTTGACAGCCCTAATACACACACACACAAACACGCACGCACACTCACAATATTTCAAAAATAAGCAGACTACAAGCTTGCAAAGTGTTTAACCCATTTAGACCTGAGTTAACATTCACTTTGAAAGAATATATATTCAAAGATTTGCGCCACATTTTTACGATAAAAAAAAATAGCCAAGGAGCTAATAGACCTCAGGTCAGATGGCAGGCTGTTCCAGAGCCTGGGAGCCCGGCTAAAAGGCCCTATCCCCCTTTGTCTCCATTTTTGTTCTAGGCACCTCTAGTAGGGCTAAGGTAGAGGACCTTAATTGGTGGGGTTTAAGAAGATCCGCTAGGTATTGGTGCCAGGCCATTCGGAGCTTTAAAAGTCAGTATTAAAATATTAAAATCAATTCTAAAATGTACAGGGAGCCAGTGTAGTGAGGCCAGTACCGGGGTGATATGTTCAGATTTTCTTGTTCCAGTGATTCTTGCGGCTGCGTTCTGTATTAACAGTAGGCGGTGTATGGATCCTTTGCTGAGTGATGAATAGAGGGCGTTACAGTAGTCCAAACGGGATGAAATGAGTGCATTGACAACTTTATGAAGGTTAGGGGTGGAAAGGACTGGTCGGATTCTATAGATGTCGTGTAAAAACAACAAGTGCGAACCACGGATTTAACCTGGGCCTCAAGACAGAGGTCAGAGTCCAGTAGTACACCCAGATTTTTGGCTACTGGTGTGACATTTGCTGACAAGGAGGCGAGACAGTTTTGTAGGTGGGTTCTTTCCGACTTGTTAGGAAGTTTGAAGACATCCAGCTTTGAAGCACAGCTAGGCAGGCACTAAGGGACAGTGTTGGGCATCGTTACTTTCTAAAGTAACGTCGTTAGGTTACTGGATTACTGCCCATAAAAAGAATCCCTTACCATTACAGATTACCTTCTGAGAAAAGTAACAAGTTAGATTATTTTCCGTTATTTTCCGTTACCGACCATATTAAAACCCATTTTTTTATGCTTGCGCAAGTTGGTTACATCGTAATAGGCTACTGCCTACCGTCATTGCGCCCCATTATCACGGCCCGGTTAAAAACGAGAATGATACACACCATGAACTGACCATAGACTAGACAATATCCCATTTACAGCTCTCTCTTTATTAACGAATATAATTTGCCACAATCGCCAGCCTATACACGTAGAACTGGACAGAAAGAGAGTGCAGAGAGTACAGACAATTGCCATACTAGGCTGTTGCGCTGCGCTCTGATGCCCTCGCCATGCCACGCACCGTGGCACATGAACAACAACTCCACGAGTGGTGCGCTACGAGCTTGTAGATCTGCTATTTTTCAATAGCTAAAGCATAACGTAATGCTAACACCAAAAGGGGTTCCCGCTCAAAATGGGTTTAAAGTATTAGAGTACAAATTAAAGTACAAATACCTCAAAATTGTTAAGGACAACTTTAGCTTTTTTCAACCAAGGCTCATGTTTTAGGTTATTAGAGAAAGTGAAAGATGACTGTTAATTTTTTTTCATTTGCTGCTTTCTTTCTTTTTAGGGATTTTAGCTGTTTTTGACAGGGGGCTATTTCTTTTTTGTATTATTTACTATAGTCCTACTAGACGAGATGAGCCTATGACACAGTGTGGCTTCCCCCCAGTAGGCCACCTTCACATTCAGTATAGATCCTGTGATCTTCTGTGGCCAGATGTAATTTCCTGGGGTCTATTAGGACTATAGTAAATAATAAATAAATAAAATCGCCATAATATTTTGTAAACTAATTTATTTAGCCCCATGCTCGAATGCCCCTAAAACATGAGCCTTGGTTGAAAAAAACTAAAGTTGTCCTTTAAGTAAATGCACTCAGTGACTTTACACCACTGATTGCAAGTGGTGGCCTAAGGCATAACTCCCCAGCCCCCAGCAGTGCTGCTCCACTCGGCCCTAGTGCCCTGCTCCACTCGGCCCTAGTGCCCTGCTCCACTCGGCCCTAGTGCCCTGCTCCACTCGGCCCTAGTGCCCTGCTCCACTCGGCCCTAGTGCCCTGCTCCACTCGGCACTAGTGCCCTGCCACCCAGAGGTGCTGCTCCACTCGGCCCTAGTGCCCTGCTCCACTCGGCCCTAGTGCCCTGCCACCCAGAGGTGCTGCTCCACTCGGCCCTAGTGCCCTGCTCCACTCGGCCCTAGTGCCCTGCTCCACTCGGCCCTAGTGCCCTGCTCCACTCGGCCCTAGTGCCCTGCCACCCAGAGGTGCTGCTCCACTCGGCCCTAGTGCCCTGCCACCCAGAGGTGCTGCTCCACTCGGCCCTAGTGCCCTGCCACCCAGAGGTGCTTGCCATTCATGGGCTGGAACCATGGAGGGTGCTGCCAAGGTGATGGAATGACTCCCCATGCAGGCAACAGCTCTCATTTACTGTATGCACTGGCATCAGGGGTTGGGGGGGGGGGGGGGGCAGGTAGGGGGTAATAGTGGTGATGCTGAAGGCCTGGTGGGTGGGTGGGGGGTACATTGTTCTTTGCCCAGTTTATTGATATTGTATAGTCGCCATCCACAGCTGACTTGCTTAATAAATTGAGCAAGGAAACCCAGTCACACATGCAGAACAGATGACACACTTTTATGTTGTCATTTAATTTGTTATGGTGGTGTGATTGTTTGTTTGTTTGTTTATTTATTTAACGGTTAAAGTAGCATATATATATATATATATATATATATATATATATTGTAATAAACGATAGTCCATACCAGTTTGCAGATCCATACCCGTCCAAATTCATTGAGCATTGTGACGATATATTTCACCCAGGTGAAGGAGGGTCCGGGATCGTCTTTCCTCTGTCAGTAAAACCCAGTTAAACCTACTTGAGTAGGTTAATATATCTAGTACTAACCTATACTCTTTAACCTACTTACATTTTTCTGCGCCAATTCCGTTCTCAAATTTCGAGCACGGAATATCTGCCACTTATATGTGGGTGTCCCATGTCCTCATACATTATTTGTTAGATTATTAGTTAGATAGACACTTAAGGTCCCTACACACCGGGCGCAATTTTCAGATTTTTAGCTGCGTTTCTCCATCGGTTTTCAGAAAAACGTGGTACGAGGGGGTGGGGGGGGGGGGGGCTGTTGATTTTTTGGGGGCTTGCTGATATATTTGGGGGATCATGAATAAGTCAAACCCCCTTAAAAGTCCATAGACTTGGCTGCAACATGACGTCATGTCTGAAAAACTGGCGTTGTTCTCGTATGTTTTGCAGGTGGTTTTCCCAGATTGCAACAGCAGTGACAATACACATGACATGTTTAGGGTTAACTAGATATTAGTTAGAGTCTAACCCTATACCTGGCTGGCTGGCTCTATCTAGTTAACCCTAAACATGGCTGGCTGGCTCTAACCCTATACCTGGCTGGCTGGCTCTATCTAGTTAACCCTAAACATGGCTGGCTGGTTCTAACCCTATACCTGGCTGGCTGGCTCTAACCCTATACCTGGCTGGCTGGCTCTATCTAGTTAACCCTAAACATGGCTGGCTGGCTCTAACCCTATACCTGGCTGGCTGGCTCCACACATTAGACATGTTGAACCGTATGTTGTAGATAAGGGGTTCCATCTTGCGCCACCCCTTATACCTAATAAACTAATTTGCCATTTTTTACTATTTACACCGAGACATTGTGACCTTGTAGATCGGGCTATTTTAACTATTTGAAAGGTTTCTTTTTAAATAGTAAAAAAATGGCAAATTAGTTAAGGGATAAGGGATACGGGGTGGCAGCCCGCAGCACCCCTTTTTAATTCATGTTATTTTGGTCCATCTGTGCTCTCGCTACAATAATAATTATCCATCTAGGTGTTTTCAGGCAGCCATCCGTGGCTGGGCTGAAAACACTCTAAAGCAATTAGACCATCAGACATCATTGGCTGCACCTCCGACACCTCACACTATCGCTCTGCCCGCCTCCAGTAGTTTTATACTGCCACAACTTATGTGTATCAATGATGGAAAATGGGTTTTTTATCCAATTCTGATCTGAGATCAGATTCTAAAAATGTCTTATACAATATACATCATGACATTTTTCTGAAAAAGCTATGTTTCTATGTCAGTCGTTCTTCGATTTTTCTAAAATAGCTTGTAGATCTGCTATTTTTCAATAGCTAAAGCATAGCATAATGCTAACACCAAAAGGGGTTCCCGCCCAAAATGGGTTATATTGTATAGGCAAGCAGGCCGCCCCAAGGTGTGTAGCCTTTTTACTAACTTTTTCACAACTACCAGGCCTTATTCATGAAATATTTCTGTACATAAATGTATTCATGAAGGATGTCGGCAGTACTAACCTATACTCTTTAACCTACTTACATTTTTCTGCGCCAATTCCGTTCTCAAATTTCGAGCACGGAATATCTGCCACTTATATGTGGGTGTCCCATGTCCTCATACATTATTTGTTAGATTATTAGTTAGATAGACACTTAAGGTCCCTACACACCGGGCGCAATTTTCAGATTTTTAGCTGCGTTTCTCCATCGGTTTTCAGAAAAACGCGGTACGATGGGGGGGGCTGTTGATTTTTTTGGGGCTTGCTGATATATTTGGGGGATCATGAATAAGTCAAACCCCCTTAAAAGTCCATAGACTTGGCTGCAACATGACGTCATGTCTGAAAAACTGGCGTTGTTCTCGTATGTTTTGCAGGTGGTTTTCCCAGATTGCAACAGCAGTGACAATACACAGACATGAGTACACAATACATCAAGTAAAAGCAGAGTTTTGGGTCTGTTGCCAGAAAATGAAATCCTAGACGTGTTTCTTCCTACACCACTATCCCAGAGAGTCCAATGACGTATTGATGTGATGAAGCGTCTCGCCGGTCTCGGTCAGTCACCATGCATGAGTCACTAACATCACCACTTTGTTCAGGCGCCGCTGCAGGTTTAAAACCATGTTCAAATCTGCGGTATAGAAGAGGAAAGCTACACATAGCTCTAGATTGGGTTATAGTAACAGGGGTCTAGATCAGGGGTTCTCAACATGTTTGGCTGCATGGGGACCCCCAGGGGAATGCTTTGGCCATGTCTCTGCATGGGGACCCCCAGGGAAATGCTTTGGCCATGTCCCTGCATGGGGACCCCCAGGGGAATGCTTTGGCCATGTCTCATGGGGACCCCCAGGGGAATGCTTTGGCCATGTCTCATGGGGACCCCCAGGGGAATGCTTTGGCCATGTCTCATGGGGACCCCCAGGGAAATGCTTTGGCCATGTCTCATGGGGACCCCCAGGGGAATGCTTTGGCCATGTCTCATGGGGACCCCCAGGGGAATGCTTTGGCCATGTCTCATGGGGACCCCCAGGGGAATGCTTTGGCCATGTCTCATGGGGACCCCCAGGGGAATGCTTTGGCCATGTCTCATGGGGACCCCCAGGGGAATGCTTTGGCCATGTCTCATGGGGACCCCCAGGGAAATGCTTTGGCCATGTCTCATGGGGACCCCCAGGGGAGAGAACCCCTGGTCGAGATGATGGCCTAGATTAGAACGATGAATATAGGGTATGCGCGTGACATCATCATCATACCCAAAGTTGTACGGGAACGCCTACAAAGTGGCAAAAAACTAAATGTAACTCACTTTGCCAAGTCGCTTTGCCACTCGATTTGCCACTCGATTTCCCATTCACTTTATGCATGCGCATACCCTCTATAGAGACGCCTCCCCCTTCATTTGACATGGGATCAGCAGAACACAAAGGCACTTTTTTCTTTTCCATATAGCTATCAGCCACCTGCATCGATTACCTGCTCCCCTCTGCATTTATTGAGGAGCCAGATGGCAGAATTGAAATGCAAGAGGTGAACAGACATGCACGCGCGCACGCGCACGCGCGCGCGCACACACACACACACACACACACACACACACTAGTGGGATGAGAACTGTGGATAAATTCATAAACCATGTGCACAGTTCTCATTTTGTCCCTCATGTTCATACATACAGGGAGGATTTAGTTGCTTAAAATGCCTTATCGACATCCCAGCCAATCAATGGCTGTGTAATTAAAGAGTGAGGCTGAGCCAGTGATTGGACAGGCTGCACCTCTACTATTGACCCTGTGATCCAATCAGATGGCCAAGTGTTTATTTAACAACACATCTGACCAGCAATGTGGCCAAATGTGACTGAGGGACTGCCATTGGATTTTTTTTAATTTCCGTTTCTTCACGTCATATGAAAGCAGGGAATCATAGCTTCAAATTGACATATTGATTGTTCAGTTTGACCCACCAGTTTTGGAGATATGGCTTATAGAGTAGTCTTGCAGAAAACAGAAAAAAAAACAGACTTGAAAGGTTCACTTCTGTGTTCTCCAACATTACACCTAGCTACACGTTTAAGCATTTATTTCATATTTATGTGTCGATTTCAGCTCTGACACTTATTTCAGACATGCTCTATACTAGTACGTATTAGTTGTGCATTACCTGCACAACTAATAACACCCCAATAATCCTGATCGGGGCGCTATAATAATTAAAGGTAAAGATTGTGAATTACAATATACAGTAGGCCTATACATGCCGTGAGTCTGATTTACACAGAACTTCAGATCAGAAGGAAGTTTAGAGGTGACCTCATGGTTGCCTTAACAACGAACACAAAAACCAAAGAAAGCTGCTTTTTATTTTTAGACTTTACAAAAAAAATAAAGGTATAGTGTATTTTGCAGCCTGGAGAATGCGTTCCTGCCAGACCTGAGCCTTAAGACATCTAAAGGAATATATGAATACAGGTCACGGCTTCAATGTATTGTCCACTGTGCTCTGCCTCTGTCTGCTCTGCCCTGTGGTTAGGGCTTATAGCCCATTTTGACCTGAGGATGATTCTACAAATGTCTTCTAAATCAAAGTTTTCTGAAAAACCCTATATGTCAGTGGTGCTCGACCTTTTTCATGTCAAGGACCCCGAAAATATATGTAACGGTATTTTGCCGCAGACCCCAATCTGAAAATATGTCGTTCCAGGGACCCACCCTCCCAGAAGCAAAAATTTGAGTTAAAAACGTTCACTCTGAAAGAATATACATTCAAAGATTTGCGCCAACACATTTTCACAAAATAGCAGACCTACGAGCTTGTAGGGCGGCGCTCGGTGCCGCGCTATGAGCTTGTAGATCTGCTATTTTTTCAATAGCTAAAGTATAACATAATGCTTGAAACACCAAAAGGGGTTCACGTAGGGAATGGCTTAAGGAGGCTGAAAATGGGTCAGCAGTCTGTACGGAAATACCGCACAGCGCACACAGGTAATTGGGGATAGTGGCTGCCTTGCAGCAGCATTCTCCCCGGTGCCCAGAGCCCTAAAAGGCTTCCTTGTGGCGGCGCTTTGGCACAATTTATTTGTCCACCTGCGGCCTTGTTTATGTTTGTCTGTCTATCCATCCATCCATCCATCCATCCGTCCGTCCGTCCGTCCGTCCGTCCGTCCGTCCGTCCGTCCGTCCGTCCGTCCATCCATCCATCCATCCATCCAAGATCTTGGGAGTCATGTGACCATAAGTGTCAAACACCATATACTGTAATTTGTCATGAATACAAGATGCAACCACCCCAAGTGGAATGCTGATAGAGTGCATCTCCATCTGCTATACCTGGCTGGCTGGCTCTAACTAATATCTAGTTAACCCTAACCCTATACCTGGCTGGCTGGCTCTATCTAGTTAACCCTAAACATGGCCTGCTGGCTCTAACGGTTAGAGCCAGCCAGCCATGTTTAGGGTTAACTAGATATTAGTTAGAGTCTAACCCTATACCTGGCTGGCTGGCTCTATCTAGTTAACCCTAAACATGGCTGGCTGGCTCTAACCCTATACCTGGCTGGCTGGCTCCACACATTAGACATGTTGAACCGTATGTTGTAGATAAGGGGTTCCATCTTGCGCCACCCCTTATACCTAATAAACTAATTTGCCATTTTTTACTATTTAAAAAAAACCTTTTAAAATAGTTCAACTAGCCGATCAACACCGAGACATTGTGACCTTGTAGATCGGGCTATTTGAACTATTTGAAAGGTTTCTTTTTAAATAGTAAAAAAATTGCAAATTAGTTAAGGGATAAGGGATACGGGGTGGCAGCCCGCAGCACCCCTTTTTAATTCATGTTATTTTGGTCCATCTGTGCTCTCGCTACAATAATAATTATCCATCTAGGTGTTTTCAGGCAGCCATCCGTGGCTGGGCTGAAAACACTCTAAAGCAATTAGACCATCAGACATCATTGGCTGCACCTCCGACACCTCACACTATCGCTCTGCCCGCCTCCAGTAGTTTTATACTGCCACAACTTATGTGTATCAATGATGGGAAATGGGTTTTTTATCCAATTCTGATCTGAGATCAGATTCTAAAAATGTCTTATACAATATACATCATCACATTTTTCTGAAAAAGCTATGTTTCTATGTCAGTCGTTCTTTGATTTTTCAAAAATAGCTTGTAGATCTGCTATTTTTCAATAGCTAAAGCATAGCATAATGCTAACACCAAAAGGGGTTCCCGCCCAAAATGGGTTATATTGTATAGGCAAGCAGGCCGCCCCAAGGTGTGTAGCCTTTTCACAACTACCAGGCCTTATTCATGAAATATTTCTGTACATAAATGTATTCATGAAGGATGTCGGCAGATGTTGCTGTGGCTGTCAATCCACTTATTTATATCACTGCATATAGAGATGAACCTGCATCGGCAGCTAGAAACATACGCTGTGTATATGTGTATGTGTGTGCACCCGAGATGGCACTTATGTGTGACGTGGTCTCCTCCCTCAACAGTGTTGATGTGGTTTGAGTTATACTGTCAGGTAGAGAATGATTGTGAATTATGTTCCACTGTTATGTAATTCACGCCATGCAAAGGACAGAAATTCAACTCTTGTTTAAAGGAGAATTCCATGCTAGAAGGCTTTCTTACCTTTATTTGTAGTTGTTACGTCGCCACCAAAGAGGTCCAGGTGTTATTTTGTGCAAAAGTGCATTATTGGCTATTTCCCCTAATAATATTAGGGGAAATAGCCAATAATGCACGCTTATATTATAAGCCCTCAATGGGGGTTGGGTTTTTGTGCTAATTCGCTTATTTGCATCGAAATAAGTAGTAAAGTGTGCCGCTTGGGATACTATTTACATTATGAAGAGAGGATATATACAAACAAAAAGCGATGGAAATAAGCGAATTAGCACAACACCCCAATACCCCATCCGATTCAATGCAATTTAATTGAATTCATTGAGGGCTTATAAGGGGAAATATAGCCAATAATGCGTTACAAATAAAGGTAAGAAAGCCTTCTAGCATGGAATTCTCCTTTAATGCTTTTACCACTGTACCATTGAAAGTACCCTCACCTACTGCATCACAGCTTGGTATGGAAGTTGTACTGTTTTTGAGTGGAAATCTGCACTGCAGAGGTGGTGAGAACTGCTTGTATCAACGGTATCATAGGCTTCATTACCACCATGAGTACCGTATTCACAAACAACGCTGCCGGTTGAAGGCCCTAACCACACCAACCGTTTAACCACACCTAACCTTACCACACCTAACCGTTTGGACCAAAGGAGTTGCATGGTGACCCTTTGGTGTGATTAGGGCTTTAGGCCCTTAGTATCATCAAGGATGCCTCCCACCCCAACATGTCAGTCTAAGACCCTTATAGAAGGATGCCTCCCACCCCAACATGTCAGTCTATAAGGCCCTTATAGAAGGATGCCTCCCACCCCAACATGTCAGTCTAAGACCCTTATAGAAGGATGACTCCCACCCCAACATGTCAGTCTATAAGGCCCTTATAGAAGGATGCCTCCCACCCCAACATCAGACTGTCGACTGGCCAAAGGGCTACAGATGCCTCAACACCTAGACCGCCAGATCCCGGAACACAGCATTCCTACCCTCAGCCATTATTAACCCTCCCCCCGCCCCACTCCACTGTACAATATTAACTCACTGACTTTTCCTATTTTTTGTATTATTGGCATTATTTTATGTAGCTCTTTTGCATTGCATTGGATTGATGCCATCATGGATGGATGACTCATCCATCCATCCATCAAGAAATGAATTATTGGATCATAATATATCATTTCGTTCTTCTCATAGAAAGGTTTTGGTCTATGATTGCTGATGCAAAATAGAAAATAACACATGGCCAGGCCTCTACCATCATGGTAAAGCACACCACTCAAGGGTGTGCTTTACCATGATTATTGGCACTTCAGTGCGTAACTGGACTGCACCTGGCCTCTGACCGCACCACTGTCCTGTCAATAATCATGGTACAGCACACCCTCAAGTGCGATATTGCTTGAATGAAGATCAATATTGATGAATCTTGAAATGTCAAACAACTTCATCATTTTCATTTTTAAATGAGCAAGTAATGAATTTCACATCCAGTACCAATCCCAATATTAAAAGTATTGTTATATTATTGTAATTGAGTATCCCACCAGTATACATTTGGTTCCTTTTGAAAAATGATCCCATGTGTCAAATATCAATCTCTTACCCTTCTCTGTAATATGGCTTTTTCGTCACTGATGTGGCAGTGGCTCAGGGGGTAGAGTGGCCGTCCTGCAGGTTCAATCCCCGGCTCCTCCTCCTGGCTACGTGTCAAAGTGTCCTTGAGTCAAATAAGTGACACTGCCTTGCATGGTTTCCTCCGCCATCGCTGTGTGAACGTCAAATGTATCGAATAGTGTTATATGATATAAATGCATGTCTATTTATGATGCCTAATGGGCCATGCCGCAAAACCCTTATTTTTGGACCAAGAACCTGCCGAGCTATAGCATATGCAGATGACCAGCAGGTTTCTGTTCCTCAACAGACTAGCTTATTAGGCATGACAGCCTACAGGCCCTCAAATCTCATCACACGCAATCTTCTTCATCTCACTGGAGTTTTGGCAGTACACAAAGCAGGCGGTGACAGTATCTGTCTTGAGCCTGTAGGGTTTAGATTTGAAATGCTCATCATAGTGACAGTGCCTAGCTGTGCGTGCTCTTTGAGATGTCACCATGAATTTTCTGAATGCGAAGGGAGGAAATAGTCTAATGGACGCTATATTGCTTAGTATGCACTAGCTCTCTCTCTCTCTCTCTCTCTCTCTCTCTCTCTCTCTCTCTCTCTCTCTCTCTCTCTCTCGCACACACACACACACGGGGTGCCTAATGCGAAGGCTAAATGTTATGTAGACAGATGCCAGGCCATATTGATCTGACATCCTATAGTGTTTAAATATTCTAGCCTGGTTTCCAGACCATAGACCGGCCCGCCCACTCCACTGCTTCAGGAAGCTCAGAGTCTGATAATCAGGCTACAAATATATTCTACTGTTAGAATGATAGGTTCTTTGTTTACTTATGATTCTATTTCTATGCATTTGATGCATTACCATGTATTGTTCTTGCTTACTGTAAATCACTCTGGATTAAGTGTCTTCTAAAGTGTGTGTGTGTGTGTGTGTGTGTGTGTGTGTGTGTGTGTGTGTGTGTGTGTGTGTGTGTGTGTGTGTGTGTGTGTGTGTGTGTGTGTGTGTGTGTGTGTGTGTGTGTGTGTGTGTGTGTGTGTGTGTGTGTGTGTGCGCGTGCGCGTGCGTGCGTGCGTCAGTTTGTATGTGTGGGGGCACACTTTTACTTAAATGAAAGGCATTCTCAGTAAATATAACTGGAACAGATAAAGCACCTCTCAGTGGGTAATGAGAGAGCTGGAATGTTATAGAGGAGCCCTGTGGGAGACATGAAATGAAGCATTACAGAAGATTGGAAAATACATGTGTGTACACACACACACACACACACGACACGACACACGCACACAGGTAACAAAGCATTGAGGGAAAGAGAGCCTGGTTGAGGCTGATAACATCCCACGGTGGCAGATGGGGGACAATGGGCCGTGCAAATGGTGCCACGCTGTCTGATTCCTCGCTGTACACATCAGCTGCACCACGCACGCCCGCCCGCACCGCACGCTCACCCGCACGACGACGGATGGACTCGCCGGAAAGTGGGAGCACGCGATAAGGAGGGAGGAGGACTGAGGAGGCAACGGTATATCTCGGAACAAAGGGTGATCAACAACCGTCCGAGGCTGGCTGGCTGGCACTCGGCATGGGCGTCGCGATGGCTTCGTGCCCATGTGCCACGGCTGACGGGGACAAAAGCGAACAGCTTTCCCTCTGCTAAGCCCAGCCTGATCCTATAGACCAGATTAAGACAAATGACACGTAATTAAATTACAGGTGCGGCGTGGGTGAGGGTCCCCGACTCCCTTATAATCTGTCGCTTTCATACGGACACCTGTCGGAGCTGCTGTTAAGCAGCCTATATAAAGATCTCCATGCATGGTATCAGCACTGAGAAGGTATACAGTATGTGTATGTGTATCTATCTCAGTGGTTCCCAAACTTGTTCATGTCAAGTAGGCCTACCCCCAAATTGACACTAATTATCCCGCGGACGGCGGACCCCCATTTGAAAAGAACCCCCATAAGAGAAGATTTTTACGGCTCTAGCAGTGATTCTCAACCAGTTTAATTTCAAGGACCCCCAGTTTGGCATGCATTTAGTCTACGGACCCCCCATTTAATGGCATTTCTAACTCTGGGACGCCAATTTATATTGTAAATTCTACAACAGGTCGTTAAAGAGGAAGCAATCTGATTGGTTGAAACGGTTTCTAGCCGTGGATCAAACCAGCACTGTTCACCACCTAATCAAAACAAAGAATTCAGCCGCACGCTAGCAAACTCGGTGGCTAGGCTAGCTCGTTTCTTGGGACATTTGTGGTCGTAGTGACGTCCAAGAGGCATGGCATCAGTGATGCTTGCGGAACTCGACTTCGTCTCATTCCTTACCGCATCACTGTCGTGGCAATAATCACGTTAAACAACACCCCCTCGTGTAATATTGCTTAAATCAATGTTAATTTAACTGTGAGAGTGAACAAATGGAACCAAATGGACCAGTTAGGGTCCATTTGGTTCCATGTGTACACGCTCAGAGTTACAGACCCATGAGGGTCCATTTGGTTGCAAACTATCATTTAGCTGCAGGGTACCCCCTGCAGGAACTCCCTCGAGGACCCCTGGGGGAACCACTGTTCTGATGTTCTATCTGATGTACAGTATGTTCTATCTGATGTTCTATCTGATGTACAGTATGTTCTATCTGATGTACAGTATGTTCTATCTGATGTACAGTATGTTCTATCTGATGTACAGTATGTTCTATCTGATGTACAGTATGTTCTAACTGATGTACAGTATGTTCTATCTGATGTACAGTATGTTCTATCTGATCCCTGCCATGCCTTTTGGACGTGTTAAGCCAATATGGTGAAGCTCCCCATTTAGCTTACAATCCATGGCTTTGACACATTGAGTCCTTGCGCGCCTGCAGCTTCCTGACACAATGCAGACGCGTCTTTTTTTATCTTGGGAGGCCAGATGGAGAGAACCGGCATGGAACTGATGACAGCTCCTTGTCCGGGTGAGATAGAGTTCGCTGGGGCGGCTGGATTTTGAGAATTACGATGTGGTTTGTTATGTTTTGGCTAGACAGTTTTGTTTGGCTGGATAATGAAGTGTTATTGATATGGCAACAAGCAACGGAGAAATATGAGTATAGGGGAAATGGATCCTTAAGAGTCAATTAACCCTGGCTAGATGGGGGTTGCAATGCACTTGCTTTCAAATGCCAGGCTGTAAATTATAGATCTCTTGCAAAGCATGCCTGGGGAAGAAATGTCTGCGTGCCATTATAAACAGGCTGGCATGCATTCCCTTGAAATCATTTCAATTATATGAAATCATCAGCGAGCAATTTTCAAATTAAAAACGTGTCAACGTTATGGCGGAGGAAGGAAAGAAAATATTGAAATATTGAGAGAGGAGGCTGCAAGGACATCTTTGAGATTTCATAGAACTAGGACTGATGTAGCTTAGATTAATGTAGATGAATTACATAAATAAAAATAAGTAGTGAAAATAGCTGATCTATAAGCTCGCAAAACACAGCGCAAAGCGACATGCTGTGCACTTGTAGATCTGCTATTTTCACTAGTTTGGTGCAAAAACGTCTAATCTCTCTTTTGGGTCGTGACCTGAAAAGTCTGGGAACCACTGGCCCTCGCTATGAGCTTACGGATCTGCTATTTTTGAAAAAATCGTGAAAATGTGGCGCAGGCCTGGGCCATGGCTCAATGGTCCAGGCACCTTGGCTGGTAATCCAGTCTGGCAGTGTGCCACGGGTTCGACTCCCGATCCCGACGGCCTTTACTGCATGTCACCACCCCCCATCTCTCTCCCCATTTCCTGTCAGCCTACTGTCTGTCCCTCCATAAAAAATAAATAAATAAAGGTGAAAAAAACATTAAAAGAAAAAAAAAATGGCGCAAACCTTTGTGTGTATATATATTCTTTCAGAGCGAACGCCAATTTAATATATTTGTACAGGGGGTCCTTGACATGGACCCCCTGACCCCCTGTTTTGAGAACGACCTGTTTTGAAAACTCCAAACACAAGAGCCCAGCCGTGGCCTGGTTTGGTTTAGAGAGTCAGACACTGCGAGTCAGCTGGCTCCAGACCACATGCGCAGCCTCCGGGGGACACAGAGAAGCATCACTCCACAGCTTTCATGATGTATTCATGACCCTGCCGGGCTTTCAACAAGCGCCAGCTGAAACAGTTTAAAAATAAATCATGCTCGCGTCCCTTCGTGTCTCTGTCAAGTACAGCGGCCATCATCACATGGCTAAAAAGATTGTAGATACAGTACAGGGAGGGTGCACTGCATGGCATGGCTCTGTCTGGCGAAGGCACACGAGGTGCTCAAAGAAAGTGCCAACTTCCCTCCCCCCCAATGTTCAAACGGTGCCAGCTGTGATTCTTTGCCTCCTCTCAGGAGATGAATAGCACTCTATGGCTGTGTTACACTGTGCGTTGTGTGCGTGCATCGTTTTTTTGGGAGACAAATAACACTCCAGATATAACTCCTTCCCTCCTGTGAGAAACCCTCAAAGCATTTATATCGGCACCAATAAAAACAAAAGATAACAGCTCATATACTGTAAAATAAAATGGTAAATGGTGCATTTATATAGCGCCTTTATCCAAGGCGCTTATGTGCATTACATTCACACATTCACACACACATTCATACACTGATTGCAGCGTAGGCCATGCAAGGTACCAACCATGCACATCGGGAGCAATTAGGGGTTCAGTGTCTTGCTCAAGGACACTTCGACAGGAGGAGCCGGGATTCGAGCCGCCGACCCATGGATCATTGCACGACCTGCTCTAGCTCCTGAGCCCCCGAGTGCTGCGCTACTGTACCAATAAAATAAGCAAAACAAAAATCGATAGATGCTATAATGGATTTGTTGCGTCGTTGCTCCTTGGTGCCGTCCCCAGAAGTTCATAAAGAACATCTTAGTCTCCAGACAGAGCTTAATCTTATATTAGCACAAAAGAAGCAGATTGGATGCGTGGCTCATTGTAACCCCAACCCAAAGGCACAGTGTTGGCACGCCGACTGAAAAGCAGATTAGAGTTCTCAATGGACCTGAAATATTTTAACCCGAACTGAACCGACGCCCGTGGATTGATTGGCTCAGCGAGTCCCACAGAAACAGCGCTCTTCGAAGAGCTGTTGGCTGTTTGCGTCAGTATATCACATATCACTGTGTTCGATCGTCAGTATATCACACATCACTGTGTTCGATCGTCAGTATATCACACATCACTGTGTTCGATCGTCAGTATATCACACATTACTACATGTGTTCTATCGTCAGTATATCACACAACACTGTGTTCTATCGTCAGTATATCACACATCACTGTGTTCTATCGTCAGTATATCACACACCACTGTGTTCTATCGTCAGTATATCACACACCACTGTGTTCTATCGTCAGTATATCACACACCACTGTGTTCTATCGTCAGTATATCACACATCACTGTGTTCTATCGTCAGTATATCACACACCACTGTGTTCTATCGTCAGTATATCACACACCACTGTGTTCTATCGTCAGTATATCACACATCACTGTGTTCTATCGTCAGTATATCACACACCACTGTGTTCTATCGTCAGTATATCACACATCACTGTGTTCTATCGTCAGTATATCACACATCACTGTGTTCTATCGTCAGTATATCACACATCACTGTGTTCTATCGTCAGTATATCACACATCACTGTGTTCTATCGTCAGTATATCACACATCACTGTGTTCTCTGTGCATTCAGACCAAAGGGTTTTCGCTGTTATCAAACTTAACCGGTATTGGTTTGTTTTATCTGACATCAGTGCATATTGATCTCCATATATTTACATTTGACTCCATATAGGTTGTCTACCGACCTCACCACCTATACTGTATAAGCGCCGCAGCTCAAGAAACCGGCTCGCAGAATGAACACGCAATCTGCCTTTTATGGCAACGGAGCGTTAGTTATCTGGCTCTCAGTGTGTTCCAAAACCCCGACTGTGAAGCGACGGCTGAACAGGATATCACCACATGACAGTATGTGCAATCTCCGACTTACAGAGCTTGTTGTGACGAGAGAGGGTCAGTGGAAGGGACCCCGTGGTGGTTGTGTGTGTACACACAAGGCACGCACGCACGCGTTCGGGGGGGGGGGGGGGGGATCCGAGTGAGGGATGAGGACAGGGTGTCAGACCACATCCTTTGACATTTACTGACCTTTCGCTGCATTATCAGCTCCTCTGCAGGCAAGCCTCAGTGAGCAAAGGAATCAACGTAGAGGGAAGGGAAGGCCTCTCATGGAGGAAATGAACAGACGGCTTCCCTAAACCCAGCAAGAGATAGACATGCTAATCTGGAGGTGTGTGCGTGTGCGTCTGTGTGCGTGTGCGTGTGCGTGTGCGTGTGTGTGTGTGTGTGTGTGTGTGTGTGTGTGTGTGTGTGTGTGTGTGTGTGTGTGAAAAATGAAAAGATGAGAGATCTAGACATGCTAATCAGGTGTTTTGCGTGTTGGGGTGGAAGAGTTCTGAAAGAATGTGATGATTAAATTCGCTGTCGGCGAACCAAGTCCCAATTTATCCCTGTGGCTTTTTGTGTGAACATTTGTGTGCCACGTGCAGGGAACACAATCGTGTGTGTGTGTGTGTGTGTGTGTGTGTGTGTGTGTGTGTGTGCGCGAGTGTGTGTGCGCCTCCATAGGGCCCTGCCGCAGAGATCCCTCTTCATATTGGGCCCCCCTCAGCGCGGTGGCTCCACCGACACGCTCATTATCCTGCCCTTCCGTGTCTCTGAATCCCTGGTAATACCCAGCGATCTGTACAGAGGCAGATCATTTACCCCCTGTCCCTATGTGAGACAATGACGCTTCACAGGGGGTTCCAAGACCCCCCCCCCCTCCCCTCCCCACACAGACATAATGAGGCCTGGCCACCTGGAAAGATGACCAGTATAATGTGCTGCTGGCATTTTACTGTATAGCTATAGTAAAATGTCTTATTGGGGTACAGGGGTACTTGAGGGAGTTCCAGGGGGTACCCTGCAGCTAAATGACTCTTAAATCAAGTGTACAAATAAATCAACATTGATTTTACAATATAAATTGAGGGTCCCAGAGATACAGTATATTAAATGGGGGTCCGTAGCCTAGCTAATGCATGTCAAACTGGGGGTCTGACAGGCATTAGTTCAACAACACCGTTGCTCCTGACATGCACTGCCGGTTACAATGAACCCGTGGCAGGTTAAAACTAACCTGTGCTGCGGGTTAAAGCTACGCGACTATACAGGAGACCGGCAAAGTAGGTCGACTTATAAAACATCAGGGTCATTAGGATTAGATATAGTATAGCTCAATTTAACCAACTTATTTACACACAGTAGCTATATATGTATATATGCATACTAACTGGAAGGAAGTGCTTTTAAGAATTCTAATTAAATCCCTTGGTTTTCTGTGCCATGCCTATAATGTAATAGAACATTTTGTGCATTAATTCTGAGACATGTTTTGTGTGTGTGTGTGTGTGTGTGTGTGTGTGTGTGTGTGTGTGTGTGTGTGTGTGTGTGTGTGTGTGCGTGTGCGTGTGCGTGTGCGTGTGCGTGTGCGTGTGCGTGTGCGTGTGCGTGTGCGTGTGCGTGTGCGTGTGCGTGTGTGCTTTGTGTAATGTCAAGCGAAGAGCTCAGAAAAACAGAAAGTCAATTCCTAGCGTTTTGTCTGTAGCAGAAAGTAATGATGCAGGATGCTCTCTCTGCTTTTATTTAAAAAAAAAATATATGTCCCTATATGAAAAGAAATATGACTCAGTCCTATATTTCAAGCTATGATAAGTTCTAACTTTTACTGGAGCAATTCTTGCCCTGTTTTGTGGGACAAGTATTAAACATAAATGGAACATAAAGGGCTCCATCTCACCCTTATCCCATATCCCTAAACTTATTTGCCATTTTTTTACTGCAAGATTTAACCCATACTGTAAAACCTGAATACCGTTATGTCTAAAGATGAGTGAGCAGTGTGTGACCATAGCCATGAAATTGAACAAAATATACAATAAAAATTCATAAAGGCCTAAAGCTGTGTCAGCAATGTGAAGCTTAATGAAAAGGAAGGGGATTACACTTGCTATTTGAATGTTCTGATTAACAAAACAGGATAGTATCCAGAATTCTAACTGGCAAAAACCGCCTATTCAAGTTGTTTTTGATTATTACTTCAGTATTAAAAAAATAGGTTTTCTAAAAACGGTTGGTACCAATACTTGATTCTGATTGGCTGGTATACCCGTTGTAAATCTCATGATAATCCACACCTTCAATCACTTTATATAAAAAATAATTTTATTGACTACGAGAAGGCGTTTGACAGTGTGGATAGACAGACCATCTGGAGACTGCTGAGACACTATGGGGTACCTGAGAAGATCACCAACATCATCAGGAACTCCTACGAAGGGCTGACCTGCAGGGTGATACACGGGCAGCAACTCACCCATGCCTTCCAAGTGAAGACAGGAGTGAGGCAAGGCTGTTTATTGTCACCTTTTCTGTTCCTGTTGGCCATTGACTGGGTCATGAAGACATCCACAGCGCAGAAAATAAATGGCATCCAGTGGACACCTTTGACACAGTTAGATGACCTTGATTTTGCTGATGACCTGGCCCTTCTTTCCCACACTCACCACCAAATGCAAGAGAAAACCAACATATTATCATCAAACTCAACACGCCTTGGCTTCACCATCCACAGAGGAAAGAGCAAGGTCCTCAAAATAAATACAGACAGCGTTACCCCCGTTACCCCCATCAAACTAGAAGGTGAAGCACTAGAGGAGGTGGAGAGCTTCACCTATCTAGGCAGTGTTGTCGACAAACAGGACGGAACAGATGCCGACGTAAAAGTCAGGATTGGCAAGGCAAGAGCAGCTTTCCATCAGCTGAAGAATGTCTGGGGAGCCTCAGATCTTCCCATGAACACAAAGATCAGGATTTTTAATTCTATGGTGAAGCCGGTCCTGCTGTACGGAGCAGAAACCTGGAGAACAACTTTAAACACCATGACAAGAATCCAGACATTCATAAACACCTGCCTCAAAAGAATCCTCCGAATACGCTGGCCAAATAAAATCAGTAACCGGGAACTGTGGCAGCGAACAAGTCAACACCCGGTGGAGGAGGAAATCATCCAAAGGCGCTGGCGATGGATCGGACCCACAAGGGAAAAGGAAGAGAGGCAGACCACGAAACACCTGGCGCCGTGACCTGGATGCAGATGTGAAGAGATCTGGCCACACATGGGGACAGCTGGAGAAGATGGCCCAGGACCGTGATGTCTGGAGAGCTCTTGTTCGTGGCCTATGCCCAAAGTTGGGCTATAGGCGTAAGTAATCACTTGGTAAGTATTCACTTTATATCATTCCCAGCTGATCCCGCAGCTCTGTAGTTGAACTGGAGAAGGGGAGCGCTTGATTGCCTTACACACCTTGGCCGTGCCGGCGTCTAAGCACCGCCCGCGCTCATATGACTGTGAATGTGTGGCGCCTCGTAAAGACATCAAGCACCTCCTATTCGTCACAGTGAATTTAGTAGTTTTATGAGGTTAATATTGCTGTTTGCTGTTTGTAACCATTTTAGAAAAGCAATAGGCCACGTGAGGTCCCAGCTTATACCGTGTATTTTATAATGACTGACAGGGTCGGAAACCCTCCGCTACGCTTTGGGTCTCACTATGCCACTCAGCCGTAAAATACACGGTAACCTGACACCTCTTATTGCTTTAGAATGAGTGGTAAGTGGCTAATAATGTAAGTTGTTTGCAACAGATTAGGTTCCATTTTCACATGCAGGACATAATTAAGGTGGTTGCAAACACACTACTGTTATTAACCATAATTAGGCCTGACGTCGATTTATTTTTAAATGTGTTCTAAATCCTGACAGTTTTCTGAAATACCTGTTTCTATATCAGTGGTTCTCAAACTATTTCATGTCAAGGACCCCCAAAAATATATGTAATTGGCCACCGACCCCCCATCTGAAAATATGTTGTTCCAGAGAGAGAGAGAGCAGAAGATTAGAGTTAAAAATGTTCGTTCTGAAAGAATATTCAAAGATTTGCGCCACATTTTCACGATTAAAAAAAAATAGCAGACCTATACAAGCTAGTAGCGCGGCACCAAGTGCCACACCGAGTGCGAGCTTGTAGATCTGCTATTTTTCAATAGCTAAAGTATAACACAATGCTTAAAACACCAAAAGGGGTTCCCGCCCTGGAATGGGTTAACCATTTTCAACCTGGCATCCCTATTTTGGAACAGTGTTGCATTGTAACGCAATGTGACAAGTTAACTATAAAATAGGGTTTAAATGGTTAATATGTGGATTCAATAATGGGGGAAATTCTTGAAAAAAAAGTATATAATGTTTTATCCCATTTTGTAACCCATTTTTCACCCGGTATACCAATTGCCTAAACTGTAATCCATGGGCGCGCCGCTACACTCCCCCTGCTACCTGGGGAGAGTCCCGAACTGAGTTCTTATTTTCTGATACATAACACTGACACATCCAACATCTCCTAGCTCACCAACATGTAACTATAGGCCTCCTATATAATTGCTTAATTGAGCCCAGGAAGAGGAGATTTAAGATGCAAAAGAAACTGAACAAAGAGAGAGAGATGATCGTCAACAAGACTGCATGCAGTGGAAACACGAGAATAAAGGTCTAATTAAAGCAGAAAGTAAGAAGGTGTTCTTGTGGGGAAAGAAGAAAAACACTAGGGACCAAGTCTGTGTTTGCTGCCCTGTGGGAGAGTGGAATACAAATCATCCCCATCTCTGGAAAATCTGGGGGGGGAAATCCATATTCATGATGGCAGAAAACTGGAGCGACTATGTGTGAGTCTCATGCACGCGCGCGCACACACACACACACACACACACACACACACACACACACACACACACACACACACACACACACACACACACACACACACACACACACACACACACACACACACACACACACACACACACACACACACACACACACACACACACACACACATATACATATTGAATACAATAATGACATTTGGGTCAAAGCCAGGGGGAAGGTAGGTATGGATGAAGACAGGGCATTGATACCCAGGGTGGTGCCAGCAGTTTCTGGTTCAGTGCAAAGCTTTGCATAATTACAGTTGGACAGACACCTCTCTCTCTCTCTCTCAGTCTCTCTCTCTCTCTCTCTTCCCTCCCTCCTGCAAGAACACGAACACTTTAATCTTTTTGGTGTAATATTCAAAGGTCAGACTTTCTCCCAGAACTTCTCCTCTCTTCTCATTTCCTCTCCTCCTCTCCAGCAGCCCCCCCCCCCACACACACACACACACACACACCTTAACTGCTATCTCTGGCCACCCCCACCACACACACCTCCAGCTGGCTGCTATCAGGAGTTAGCTGCCATGGTGCGGCTGACAGGCCACCAGCCTCAGTGGAGCACTGGCATCCCTCCACGGGGGGCCCGAGGACGCGACGTGTCATGATCCGAGCACAGATACATGTTTCTCTGGTATCATCTCTGGCCTGCCCTTGCTGCCCTCAAAGATAAGGTGGGGAAATTATGCATGCAACTGTGTGGACCTGCAGAAATGATGGACCACCTGGAATAGCGAGAGAGAGAGAGATGGAAACAGACGCAGCACCCCCACAGAGCCAACATCCACCACATTTTGCACATTCATGTGATTCTTGGCCGTGATTGAGAGTGTGCCATGCACACATAGCCTCCCCTTGACAGAGTGCATGATGCGTTGCTTCACTATAATTCCTGATCCAGCAAGTTTTCATTGAAGCGCAAGGGATTGAGGAATCCCTTCCAGAAATCCAAAATACCACATGGCTGATGGATCTAAGTGTCGCTGTATTTTGTGGATGATGTGGGATGGAGAAAGAGAGGACAGACACAGATTATTGATACTGCAGAGGCTCATTGCATACAGGAGGGACTGGGTACAAGAGCTGAATACACAACACCACCCCAAATCATCTTCTGCAACCATAGGCACGCACGCACGGGGGTCGAATAATGGAACTGAATTAGAGACAGAGAAAGATGCAAATATAATGTCGTATACAGATAATACACACAGACTGAGTTAAAAGTCAAACGCCTGAGCCCCTTCATCAGCCAGTGGAAATAATAGAGCCCTAAAGACAGCGGCAAAATCCTCCGCATAAATCGATGTAGAAATAATCTAGGAGCTGTTCTTGCATTCATTATCTCTTAACCCATTACACTCAATCCAATTCCAAACCCTCGTCTTCTCAGCCTCTTTTTGGACTCTGTCAATGCTCCTGCTGCCACTTTTTAAAGTCTGCCTGATCCCAAGTCCAAGGTTCAAGGTCGTTATTAATGTCCCAGAAGGGCAATTAGGTTTACAGCAAGAGTAGTGGTTCAAAACATACAAACAATACAGGACAACAACAGACATGAGACACCATAGCATATACAGGCTTAAAATTCCTCTGAGAAGATTTAGGGCACCAATAAAGCAACGGAGAGACTATAGCAATAATATTGTATTCAGGTAATGCCCTAACAACTACTTAACAAACTTCCAACTTCCCAATTGTAATATAGGATATC